>NC_079495.1:50414157-50506246 GCF_030052815.1 Hevea brasiliensis | reverse complement strand
AATCAACTTAGATCAAGGAACCAGAGGTTGATAGCGGGAAATTTAAATTGCATGAAATTAAAATCAACTTAGATCCAGAACCAGAGGTTGATAGCGAGAAATGTAAATGGTGAATTTAAAATCAACTTAGATCAAGGAACCAGAGGTTGATAGCGAGAAATTTAAATGCAGGAAATTAAAAACAACTTAGATCAAGGAACCGAGAGGTTGATAGCAAAAATGTAAATTCTTGGAATTTAAAATCAACTTAGATCAAGGAACGGAGGTTGATAGCGAGAAATTTAAATGCGTGGAAATTAAAATCAACTTAGATCAAGGAACCAGAGGTTGATGACGGAAATTTAAATTGCATGAAATTAAAATCAACTTAGATCAAGGAACCGGATGTTGATAGCGAAATTTAATTTACATGAAATTAAAATCAAATTAGATAAAGGAACCAGAGGTTGAGGACAGAAATGTAAATTCTTTGGAATTTAAAATCAACTTAGATCAAGGAACCAGAGGTTGATAGCGGAAATTTAAATACGGAAATTAAAATCAACTTAGATCAAGGAACCAGAGGTTGATAGCGGAAATTTAAATTGCATGAAATTTAAAATCAACTTAGATCAAGGAACCAGAGGTTGATGACAGAAATTTAAATTGCGAAATTAAAATCAACTTAGATCAAGGAACCGAGATTGATAGCGGAAATTTAAATTGCATGAAATTAAAATCAACTTAGATCAAGGAACCGAGAGGTTGATAGCGGAAATTTAAATTGCATGAAATTAAAATCAACTTAGATCAAGGAACCAGAGGTTGATAGCGAGAAATGTAAATGGTGGAATTTAATATTATCTTAGATCTAGGATCCAGTAGTTGATAGCAGAAAATTTAAATGCAGGAAATTAAAATCAACTTACAAAGCAAGTCTAACCCTGACACATGAAGTTCTTTCCCTGACGAAGTGTACTTAACAAGATACCGAAGGCCGATGATTAATGGAGGAGGAGTTGCAAGATTTGACCCATGATCCCATTCCTTCAGATGCCCCTTTTCTGTTCCCGACTTTCTCCTTATTTTACGGAAAGCGCCCTTGCGGGTTTTTTACTTTCTTTTCGTCCATTCGACCAGAAGCGCCCTTTCGGGTTTTCACTCCTAGTTTTTTTTTTTTTTTTTTTTTTTTTTGAAGGCCATTCCCTGCAAATCTCATAGTAAAGTACATGAGGTTATCAATTTTCGAATTCAAATCTTATGGCAAAAATTTTAACTAATCAATAGCGCATTAAACAAAGAGAAAGGATAGTATCAAAAAGTGAGTAAACAGGACAACAAAAGCAGATAGAATAAAGTATAACTTTATTATGGTTTTAGGAAAAATAGACTTTCAAAGGAAAAGGAAGGGTACAAGGATAGATCTCACACATTCCTTTTAGTTGGTTTTGAAGTCTTTTAACTGCCATTATTTCAAGTTCTCTGAAGCCTCATGCCACGACAGTTTCCTCTCCATCCTCGGTTTAATATCCCCTTCCTTATTTCTCCATTTCGGTTCTTAGGGCGCCCTTTCGGGTTTTCACCCCAAGTTTTTTTTTTTTTTTTTGGGACGCCCTTTCGGGTTTTCATCCTTCACTCGTTTTATACATAGTATCTCTTGACAGTGTCGGCATTCACAGGTCTCAGGAATTCTTCACCGTCCATGTAGGTTAAGATCAAGGCTCCTCTAGAAAATGCCTTTTTAACCGCATAGGGTCCCTCGTAGGTTGGTGACCATTTGCCCCGGGGATCGTTTTGGTTCGGCAGCACTTTCTTCAGTACTAGGTCCCCGGGTTGGAATTCGCGTGGCCGGACACCTTTATCAAATGCCCTAGCCATTCTCCTCTGGTATAATTGCCCATGACATGCTGCTGTTAATCTTTTCTCGTCCGAGTTTAAGCGATCCAACCTTGGTGGATCCATTACGATTCATCAATTCTGATTCCTTGAGAATCCTTAAGGAAGGAATTTCGACCTCAATAGGTATCTGCTTCCATTCCGTAAACGGTGAGTAGGAGTTGCCGGTTGAGGTCCTCACTAAGTCGGTATGCGTGAAGAGTGTAGGGGAGCATATCATGCCAATCCCTATATGTGACTGTCATTTTCAGAATTATCCTCTTGAGGTTTTTGTTTGAGGCTTCCACCGCTCCATTCATCTGTGGACGGTATGGGGAGGAGTTTAGATGTCGGATTACGTATTGATCACACGGTTTACGAACCTTGAACCATTCAAGTTCTTGGCATTATCGGTGACAATTTCATTGGGAGGCCATGCGGCGGATGATGTTGCTTTTGAAGAATTTAAGAAACGTGTTTTGCGTGATGTGAGCATACGGCGTTGCTTGACCCATTTGGAGAAATAGTCGATGGCCACTAGGATAAATCTATGTCCATTGGATGCCTTAGGATTGATGGGACCAATCACATCGATGCCCCACATTGCGAAAGGCCATGGTGAGACGAGGTTGAATAACTTGTGAGGTGGCACATTTATTGGATCCGCATAAATCTGACACTTATGGCACTTTCGGAAATACTCGTCTGATCCTTTTCCATTGTGGTCCAAAAATATCCCGTCGCATGATTTGCTTAGCCATCACGTGTCCATTGGCGTGAGTTGCACAATTTCCCTCCTGAGTCTCAAAAAGGATTCTCTTTGCCTCTTTTGCATCTACACATCTCAATAATTTGCCGCTGGAGCTCCTCTTGTATAGGGTTTCTCCTTTGGGAAGTATCCCAACGCTAATCTCGAATCATCTTCTTTTCCTTTTGCTTGCCCACGAGGAATTCTGCAGTTCTGCGATGAACCAGATATCATGATACCAAGGCTTTCCATCGGGCTCCTCTTCAACCATGAAGCGATGGTAGCTCATCCCTTGCTTTAATCCTCAATGCTTGAGTCGTCTGCCCTTCTTCGATTTGAGCCATAACAGCTAGAGTAGCTAAGGCATCAGCAAATTGATTCTTGTCTCTGCTAAGATGGGTGAAAGAGATTTCTTCGAATTCCTTGATTAGCTCCAGTAGGTACTTCTGATATGGGATCAGCTTGAGGTCTTTGGTTTGCCATTCTCCCTTGACTTGATAAATTATCAGAGCCGAGTCTCCGTACACCTCCAGCTTTCTGATTTTCATCTCGATAGCAGCTTGTAGACCCATTACACAAGCTTCATATTCTGCGACATTGTTAGTACAGTCAAATCTCAACTTGACAGCTATCGGGAAGTGTTTTCCGTCCGGGGATACCAGTACAGCTCCGATTCCATTACCGGACAAATTGACAGCTCCGTCGAAATACATTTCCCATACATCGGTTGGGCCCTCTTCTTCACAGTCTACTTCATTAATATGTTCATCAGGGAATTCAAAATCCAGAGCTTCATAATCCTGGATAGGATTTTCCGCTAGGAGGTCAGCGATCACGCTACCTTTCACCGCTTTCCGGGTCACATAGACTATGTCGTATTGGGAGAGTATAACCTGCCACTTGGCTATCCTTCACACGAATGGGCTTTCGAATACATATCGATAGGATCCATCACGGAGATGAGCCATGTCTTGTGATTCAACATGTAGTGCTTGAGGCGATTTGCTGTCTAGGCTAACGCGCAGCAAGTCTTTTCTAAGAAAGAGTACCTTAACTCACAGTCATTGAACTTCTTGCTCAGGTAATATATGGCCCTCTCTTTTCGGCCGGTATCATCATGTTGTCCCAAAACACATCCCATCGAGTTCTGCTGGACTGCCATGTACAGGATCAAAGGCCTGTCCGCCACAGGTGGAACCAATACTGGTGGATTTGACAGATACTGCTTGATTTTCTCAAAAGCCTCTTGACAAACTGAATCCCATTGAGTAGAGTTGTTCTTCCGGAGTAATCTGAAAATAGGCTCAGCTTTGGCAGTGAGATTAGAAATAAACCTCGAAATGTAGTTCAGCTTTCCCAGAAAACTGCGCACCTCCCTTTCTGTTTTTGGGGACGGCATTTCTTGAATAGCTCGGACTTTGTCTGGATCTACTTCTATCCCTTTCTCGCTTACTATGAATCCTAACAACTTCCCCGATCTAGCTCCGAATATGCATTTAGCAGGGTTCAGCTTCAAGTGGTATTTCCTGAGTCTTTCGAATACCCTCCTCATCACCTGAACGTGGCTCTCTTCTCCCCTGGATTTGATGATCATATCATCCACGTATACCTCCACTTCTTTATGCATCATATCGTGGAATAATGTGACCATTGCGCGCTGGTAAGTAGCCCCGGCATTTTTCAACCCGAAGGGCATGACCCGATAGCAAAATACTCCCCATTGAGTGATGAAAGCAGTTTTATCCTTGTCTTCCTCGTCCATTGGGATCTGATTGTACCCTGATGCCCCATCAATACACGAACACCTGCCCAATCCCGCAGCATTGTCAACTAACACATCAATGTGGGGGAGAGGGAAATCGTCTTTCAAGCTAGCTTTATTAAGATCCCTGTAGTCAACGCACACCACGACTCTCCGTCCTTCTTCATTCACGGACGACGTTAGCCACCCATTGGGGATATTTGACCACTTCCAGGAACCCAGCGTCATACTGTTTCTTGACTTCATCCCGAACTTTGAGCAGTGTGTCGGGATTCATTCTCCTTAGTTTCTGCTTCACCGGAATCGTTCCTGGAATTAAGGGAATTTTGTGCGTTACTATCTGAGGGTCCAAACCCACCATATCATCATAGCTCCAGGAAAATACATCGAGGAATTCTTTAAGCGGTGATCGTATCTCCCAATTCTTCACTCTCCACTACCTTAAGTTCCCTTTACTTCTTACGTGCCCAAGTTTATTGTGTGCGTCTCGTCTCCACAAGGCACGAGGAGGGCTCATCCTTTTATTTGTCTTCTTGTGTAAGGTCTTCCTCGAATCACTTGAAGTAATGGCGGTTATGGGGATTTCAAAATTAACGAGAGGATTTACGAGTCTATTGGATTATTAGGTGTTAATTGATGAATGGTCTGAATAAATAAAGAATAGAGCGTGTTATAAGGATGGAATTAAAAGGAAAGAAAGAGAGTATTGGTTTTAAAATGCGCTATCAATTCATTAATATTTATGACATAAGAAAAGGTCCATTTACTGCTTTTCACTTGTCACCATGGACAAATTGATCTAGTGTAGATAACCAAAGGTACTTTACTCGAGATTGAGTCAGGATATCCTCTGTTGTCGGTTGTCAAGCTCACGCCCCTCGACCATTGGCGATACTAGGGCCTCATACAAGGAGTCCAGTTGGATGACATCTATGGATGGCTCATCGGGTGATTCTTCTGTATTTGCCGGATGTTGAATGACCGGTTTAGTGAAGATCTCCGTAATTCTCGGGACTATTTTCATCTTTCCCATCTCCTGGTCAAATCTCTGATCCCGAAGTATTTTCCTCATCCAGAACCGCCCATCCACGAGGGCATCCTCTTCATATCCCAAACCACAACGGCCTATCTTCTGAATAGCCGGTGTGGGTTCCATGATTCCTTGCAATGCGGTGCCCAAGCCTTTCCCCTCTTGATACCCGTTCCTCGACATCACTTTGGCCACCATAGCCATAGCCCCCTCCTTCCCGGTATCTTGCAGTTCAAGGGCCTGGAAAGAACTCTCCAACGACTCCTCGGCCGCTTCCACATAAGGAAGTGATTGCGGCTTGGTGACTAATATGGCCTCTTCACCCCTTACAGTGACGATTTTGCCGTCCTTAATGTATTTTATTTTCTGGTGCAAGGTTGAAGGAACAGCATTCGCAGAGTGGATCCATGGCCTTCCCAACAGCATAGTGTAAGCTGGCTCAATGTTCATCACCTGAAACGTGACGTTGAAAGTACATGCATCGACTTGGATTGGCAAGTCAATGTCTCCCAGCACCTCTCTCTTGGTACCGTCAAAGGCCCTTACCACCATTGCACTCTGACGTATATACGATTGGTCGACCGGCAGCCTGGCTAAGGTAGCGCTAGGCAGTACATTGAGGGCTGATCCGTTATCGATGAGAACCTTGGCCACTATACAACCCTTACACTTCACAGTTACATGTAGAGCTTTATTGTGCCCTAAGCCTGCGGGGTCTACCTCCTCTTCAGAAAAGGCTACAAAGCTGGATGCCTGGATTTGTTCTACTATCTTCTCAAACTGCCCCGGAGTAATGTCGGGGTTTACAAAGGCTTGATCCAGGATTCTTTGTAAGGCTTGTCGGTGGACTTCCGAGCTCAAGATCAGTGATAACAGTGAAATCCGGGCGGGTGTTTTTCTCAACTGCTCCACCACATCATACTCACTCTGTTTCATTATTTGGAGCAGTAGTTCTTCTTCTTCCTTGTGCTCAACAGGCTCTACTTCCCCTGCTTTCTCAACCTCCTCTTCTGTATTTCTTGATGACTCTCCCATTTTTACTTTCCCTTTCCTCCTCTCTCTTTCTTCGTTCCCGTAACACATCCCACTTCGAGTTATAAACTCGACTTCTTGCTCAGGTGGAGAGGGCTTTGTTGCGATAACGGGTGAAGCTGATGCAGGGAGTAATGTCATTTGTGAGTCGGCATAAGTCATCCTGAAGTGCTCATGAGGAGCGAAACATGGTCTTGGTGGTGCTGGAGGTGAGACAAGACTAGGAGCCGATGTACTGCTTGACGCTTCCTGAGTGAAAACTTGGAAATTATAATTCCATGGGACAGCGTGAGTATTGGTGACGGGGAGCTGATGCGGAGTTCGGATAACCGTTACTGGCGGTGAGGCTACCGGGGGTGAGAAGGTGATTCTGGGTTTGGAGGTAGAAGCAGTTTGGCTGAACCTAGTGGTGTTCACTCCCTCTTCTGTCTTTGACTTCGTCTGGCATCTCAGAACCTTGAGAGACAATAAGTTCCGGACCTCTTGTCTGAATCCCTCACAGTCTCGCAGCTCATGGTCAGCTGCCCCTCCATGGTAAGGACACCCCGTACTCTCTTCGAACCCTGCTACCTGAGGGCAAAGGTAGCCTTCCTTTATTGCTACAGCAAAAATCTCCCTAAAGTAGGGAACCAGCTTGTCCACTTCCGGTGTTGATCTTTCTTCCTCAGACTCAATCATATTTACACCACTGCCCACATTGTGGTTAGGCAGTGGGTTTGAGGTAACATTGGGGAGGGATCCATTTCCCTCGATCTTCAACCACCCATTTCGGATTAAAGCGTGCACTCTCCCTCTGAGTGCCCGCGATTGTCGATTGAATGCCCTTGTGCCCCTCCATGGTACTCACAGGCGGTGGCATCATACCACAGGATATGGCGGTGGATTGGGTCCAAGGGGCTGGTGCGATTTGGTTTATACCGACAAGGTATCGGTATATTTCACTGAGAGGAAGGGGAAGAGGTGGATCAGGGTTCCTTGGAGGTCTTGGGTTGCTTTGTGGTGGTCTTGGTTGAGCAGGAGGAGGAGGTGGTCTTGGTTGGAAATTTGTAGGTGGGGGATATTGTGGGCGTGGTTGCGGATAATTAGGAAACGGAGGTGGAATGTTTGCGATGGTTTGGCCAGGAGAGGAAGGATACGGCCGGTAGTTGTTTTGGGGGAATAGGGAATAATTGTTTTGACGGGTGACAGAATGTACCTCACCCTCCTTTTTCTTGCCAAAGCTGGCAGTCTTCTTGGCAGGGCTCTCAGCCAACTCCTGCAACCGTCCCATTCTTAGATTGGCCTCTATTCTTTCACCGGCCTGTATGATGTCAGAGAAGCTGTTAGAAGTGTTCCCAATCATCAAGTTGAAGTAGGGAGCCTTCAAAGTCTCGATAAATAGAAACCTGACTCATTGTCGATCCAGGAGGGTGGACTTCGCCTTTTCTCTCCATCTTTGGGCATACTCCTTGAAGCTTTCCGGTCTTTGCACTGTGTTACGAAGATCCCTCCTTGTGGGGGCCACATCGCAGTTAAATTTGTACTGCTTCAAAAAGGCCTCGGCTAAATCCTTCCAGGAGCGTAGTCTACTCCTATCTAACTGAACACACCACCTCAGGGCTGCTCCAGAGAGGCTCTCGTGGAAGAAGTGGATTAACAATCTGTCATCATCTGTCATAGAGGACATCTTGGCAATATAGGTGGCCAAATGAATTCAATGGTCCAAATTCCCAGTATACTTGTCAAAATCGGGGACCTTGAATTTAGGAGGTACCACTACATCGGGAACCAATCTAAGTGATGCCACATCCACAGAGCCATACATATTCAGCCCTTCAATTGCTCTCAATCTTTCCTCTAGAGCAGACAGTTTCTCGTTTTCTTTTGACTTATTTTCCCCTCCCACTGCCTGGGATATTCCCCCAGCTGGGAGATGAGGGGTGAAGTGAATTGGAGGGATTGAATTTGAAAGGTAAGGGTCGGTGTTTGGAATGGTTGGGTAATGAGAGTAAGGTAGGTCATTATTTGTGGTAACCGGATTGACAGTGATTGTCGGGTCCGGGATGGGAGACTGAAAGGTAAAAGAAGTTGAAGCTTGATGAGGATCATTTGTCGTAGGAGGCGGAGGAGGTAATGGTGGGCTAGGCTCTGAAGTAGGCTTATTCTGAGACATTTCCTTCATTAGTCTCATAATTTCAGAAAGCTGATCTTTCAACTCGGAGACCTGCCCCTGTAGGTGCTGTACTTGTTCCTGATCTTCCATTATCTTCTTTGTCCGAGATCTTGTTAAGTACACTCGCTTGGGCTGAACCGTGTGCTTGGTCAGACTTGCTTTATTTGAAGCAATATTGATTTCCTGTGAGGATAAAAAGGAAAATTTTAAATGAACTTTGAATTTTGCAAAGAAACTAAAAGTCCTGGTCTGGACGAAGGATACAGTGGCATTTGAGAGCCAGGTTGGAATCTGTAAAAGGACAATCGCATCAACTTTATCATGGCATCGTCCGATAGTCTGACTATGAATGACGGGATTGAATGCGCATTTATGATACCTGTCCATATAGCGCATTCAATTTTTCACATAACCCTAGCGAGGGAGTTCCTACGGGAGTCATATTATTCATTCACAAATTTGTTAAACAATGGTCCAAAAATCATTTCATTAACTGAATAATTTGTACACCATATTCTTTACATCGGCCTAGGCTCTGGGAGGTTCTTTATAATGAGATGACATTTTCTGAGATACTCATATAACCTTTCTTCTTGCTTGGTAGGATCGAATGTTTTCAGAGCGTACTCGGATTCAGGTAATAGTTCTTGTTTTCCCTGTGCTATCGTTTTTTCCAGCTGGTCAACATTCTCTTTCAGTCCTTGATAGAGAGCAGCTTGTTTTTCTTTCTCTTTCCTTTCTTTAGCACACTCTTTCAAGATATCGTTGATGAGTAGTGCTTGTTCTTTTAATTCAAGCTTCTTCTTTTTGTTTTCTTGCTTATACTCTTCAATGAGTATTTCTTGGTATTTCATCTTTTCCTGAAGCTTGTTATTCTGCACTTTCATTTCTTTGACCTTAGCTTGAAGAGTGTCTTTTTCCTTTTCCCACTGCACCTCTTGCTTTTCGGACTCCATCCTTTCGGCTCTTGCCTCTTCCTTGAGTCTTCTCACCCTTTTCTTAAGTTTCTGCTGTTGGTCCTCCAATTGTTTCATTCGTTCTTGCAACTGTGAGTTCTCGGTATTTGCCTTTTGTAGCGAGTCAACCAGGCGATTATCAGCTTCCTCTAATAGGGCTTTTTGGCGAGGGCTGCTGTCCTTGAATTCTACAGTAGAGTGTTCTCGGTCCCTGTCAGCTCTCCATTTAAGATAATCGCCCGAGGCACTTGGGCCTTTGAGTGATCTCTCCATCAGAGTGATGCTTTCCCAAGACTTGCGAGCCATTTTCAACCCTTCTTCTTCCTTAAGCTCATGGTAGAAGCGACCTTGGTGGTATTCTTGGATGTTGATCACGGACTGTGTTGAGCCAAACTGCCTCATTACCAATGCCGGAGTGTAACTTGTATACCCGGTTATTCCAATTAGGGACACCGCCTGATTACCCCCTGTACCGATCAGAACGGGTTGGCCTGACGTCCACAGCTTCCTCCAACAGTAATTACGGCCATTGAAACTCAAAATCCGTTCCCACCACTGCTGTTCATCCTTCAGACTGATTACTAACCGGGTCATTCTCTCGATGGGAGGCTGGTCAAGGTACCAAGTCAATCCCTTCGTCTCCACGGGACACATGTGACTGATAATCCAGAGGTATAACAGTTGAGAACAACACTTAAGGGACCCTTTGCCCTGTTGTCTGCAGTAGGTAAGGGTTAATAAAGTCTCTGCAAGGATCGCCGGTATTGGATTGATCTGCTGCCTTTCTACTGTCCAGAACACTTCCACGGCGTTGCAAGTTATGATTCCCAATGGTCCCGGGAACAAAATCAGACCATAGATTCCCAAGGCGAGTGCTACCGAAGCTTGATCCCCTTTGTTTCTCGGAGGCATTGATCTAACCATTTCTGGAGATATGTCCAATACCAACCATGCGTGTCTCCTTTGGCGGTTTCTTTTGACTTCAATTCTTCTGGGGGAGTACCCAACATATGTGCCAGTCGTTTCCAGGTCTGCCTATGTTCGAGGTGTAGGTAGATCCGGTTCTGCAATGAGTAAGGAATCCCTAACAATGCCTGATATTCTTCGATAGTGGGAACTGTATCGATATCATTGAAAGAGAATACCCCGTACTTAGGGTTCCAAACCGACAACATGGCTTTTAATGCTGGGATTTGGACCTTGACTCGCATTAAGATTGCAATCCTCCCGTACTTCTCTTCAAATCGTGCCTTGACCTGATCGGGAAGCGACCTCCATCCATTAGACAGACCCTCGAGGTCGTTCATTCTGACCTCTATTTTATTCAGATCTAGTGAAGGTAGTAAGCTAGCATGTGCCTCGGAAACATCATTTTGCGAGGGTACCGGACTATGAGCTGATTTGGACCAAAGTTTAGCATTCTGAACCTTTTCTGCCGACTGACTCGAGGATGCCATGATAAAAATGATGCCTATCCTTTTACAGACTCTTGGTTTGGTAACGCCTGCGGGAAAATACGTTAGCAAGATAAATTAGGGTAATTTTGAATCATACTGTTGACAGGGTGACACGTACACATTTATCAAAGTAGGAAAATGTGTAGGTGTTTTAGTAGGATTCAAGATTACCCTAAAAAAAAATGAACAAAAGGAAATTAAAGCAGAACAGGATAAGAGTAAGTATGCCCCTTTTTGTCCTATAGTAGGGAGACTCCTAATACCGGGTGAGCGCTACCTATCTGGATAGTTCTATCTTATAAGGTAGTTTACTACGGCTTTCAGCTATTGTGATAGTTTAGCTCAGGATCTAATTTTCTAAAAGCCACAGGTTCCCAAATTGCCCCTACTGTAAACAGTAGAGCCCCATTCTACCCCCATGATATTATCGGGAAAATTCCACGGGTATCACGGTAAATAGAACGAGTTTCAATTTGAGCAGAAGCCTTCACGGATACTAACGGGGTAAAACCCACGGGTACCGCTAAATGACCCCCTCCTATTTTCCTAAAAGGGTAAGAAAGCCCGGGTTATGACCATAGTGTGTGAGGACATTGTGTGAGTGTTCAGTGTGTGAAGGGACACCTTTACCTCTTCCCAATTCAGGGGAATTTTGTTTTTCATTTTTCCCTTTTTCCCTTTTTTTTGAAATGAAGAGCACTGTGAAATAGAACAGGCAAAACAAACAAAATAGTTAGTAGCAAAAATAATTAATGTATAAAACATCGCCGAATGAGCCCATCCAACTATAATTTGATCTAACAAAATTAAATCTACTTTTGGACCACTAGACCGGGGTTAAAATTAATATCCCCAGTGGAGTCGCCAAGCTGACGCAAGGGATTTTGCGGTCGCCTGGACGATCACTCACCGAAGTGGGAAAAGTGAGGAGTCGCCACCTTAGTTTTGAGGGAAACTAAAGAAAACCATTTGGGAAGATAAATTAAAAATGAAATCACTTCAAAACAGAGATTCTAGGTTCGGGGTCCGTAAACGAGTGGGGAAGGTGTTAGGCACCCCACCTCGTCCCTTAATAAGGGCAAATAGATTTAATTTTGCATTCTTTATAAATTAGTTAGGAGGGCTTGAATGGGATTGTTAATCCTTTTGGCTAAAGGAACATTTGATTTCTCACTGAATTTGGATCACCCAGATACACAAGTAAATGAGACAACATTAGTGATTTGGTGTCGAGAATCATCTTGGTTTTGAGGATTATTTTACGTACAGGTTAAGATTTGATGTGAGAATCAGATAAGAACTCTCCTCCGATCTCTTTTAAATTATTTATTAAAATTTTGGAGGGAGATCGGATAAGAACCCTCCTCCGATCTCCTCTAGATGTTTATTAAAATTTTGGGTTGAGACCGGATAAGAACTCTCCTCCGATCTCTTTTTAACGTTTATTAAAATTTTGAGGGGAGATCGGATAAGAACTCTCCTCCGATCTCCTCTAGACATTTATCAAAATTTTTGAGTTGAGACCGGATAAGAACTCTCCTCCGATCTCTTTTTAACGTTTATTAAAATTTTGGGGGGAGATCGGATAAGAACTCTCCTCCGATCGCTTTTAGATAAACAGGAGCCTGAAAGGGACTTTTCCGATCTCTCGGATTTTAATTTCGGCTATATGACATAAGAGCCTAAAGCTAAGGATTCTGGCATTCAAAGATGCTGGGGATAAGGCTTCTCGATACCTTTTGGCTAGATGGGGAAAACTAGACTTGATTTACCGACCTTCCATGTATTCATTTTACCAATATCTATTAATGACCGATATATTCTGTTTTGTTTATTTTGGTTTTATTCCACTTTATGACATCTTTGTTGAATTGCTGTTTACGTCAGCCTAATAGTTTGGCTATCTTCCTGACGCGCCATTCAGGTTCTCTCTTTTAAAAGAGATCCTTAAGTTGCAGTTACCTACGTCTTACCGGACCATTTACACGCTACTAGGAGCTAGAGAACTTGCATTTAGAAATAACGAAGATTAATAAAATGACGGACTAGTCACTAAAGAGGTAACTCGAGAGTAACATTCTTTTGGGTCCTTTTGCACAAAATGAACTTGGAGAAAATCACATACGTAAGGAGAACGAAGAAAGTGCGAAAAACAAATGTAAACACTTAGTAAAACAGCAATATGAGCTCTTACCTGTAAGGAGCCAAATCTACTGAAATAGCTACGGGGTGGCAAATAGAGATAAGACAGTGGACTGATTAGCCTGAGAGCTGATGTTCGTCGGGAAGTGAAGGGAGCTTAGTTAAAATATAATCGGATTAAGATAAAAGCCGAGTGGAATGAAGTTTAGCTTAGACAGTGGGAATGAAAACAGAGATGATAAAGGGCTGAAAGTGAGGGTGTGACCAGATAATGAACAAACTGGAAATGTAGAATTCCAGTATTCAGAATCCTTTTCAAGAAACACTTCAGAAAACTAGTTTCAAAAGTTTTTCCAATCAACACTTCAAAGTAGCGGAATAACAAACTGAATGAATTTTTCAGAGTTCTTCCGCTATAATAACATCCTCTCTTTTTGTCCGTCCGTCCTCTTGAACAGTTTTTTCATGCAGGTATTTATAGGGATCGGGCACTCCCCGTGAAGGGTCAGGATTTATTTTGAGGGAGATGGAGAGTCAAGATTTCGAAGGACATGATCGGATGTCCAGGAATTAAAGAGAATCGAAATGAATGGCTGAGATCCCTCTGCAGAACGTTTGTCCTTTTCTTCTTTCAATCTGACGGTCCCAGATCTTCTTGTCCGGAACGATCTAAGGGCTAAGAGCGAAAGACGCTGGTATTGTCGTCTTCTCTCTTGATCCAAGGGTTCCGAGTTTGTCCTTACAAGTGGGATCAACGGTGGAGATTGGGATGTACAGGACTGTCATGACATACCCTGGCACCTTGTCAGCATTGTGGGCGATTCTTAGGCGTGCGGTGGAGATCTCGTCTGCAACGCTTTAACTACCTCGGCTCTGATTCTGACGACGGTTATTTGGGATTTGTCTTATTCTTTTTGCCTTCCGATCCCTCCTCTTTCTGCTCTCTTTCACATGTTCTTTCCGATCTTTCATGCTGGTCTCCCATCTTCCGATCTATTATTCCGATCTTTCCCTTCCTTAGGTCCGGTCTGGTTCCTAACAAAACGACTCTTAACTGGTCCTTTATTAAAAATATTCAACTTATTATGCCGATCTCCAATTAACTGATCTCGGAATGTTCGAGAGACGTGTCAGAACAGCTGGCGAATCCCGTTAACCGATGCACTGCATGGAACCTCGTGAGCATTAAATGCTCGGACTAGTATAAATAGGGATGGGGGGGGGGGTTAGCCATTTGCTCTCTCATTCCATTTTCAGTCTCTTGCTCACAACTTCGAAGTTCTCTCATTTTTCCCAAGTTCTTCCGACGCCGATCAGACTCCGGTAAGGGTTTTGATCTTCTTTTTAGTTTAAGTTCTTTATTTCCTTTGAAAATGAGCGGTGTCGAAGGTCAGAGAGCGGCGAGCCCTCCTTCCATTCAGTTCTCATGGTCGTCCGATGAAGAAGAGGTAATCGGGCCAAGCACGCAACCTGAACCTCCTAGGGTCTCCGTTCCAGGTCGGGGGAGGGTCATACCATCAAGGCGTGCACCTCCTTTAGGGAGGGAGACTCTCCCTATAGACGAGCTACCATTGGTTCTTCGAGAATCCGATCTGCAATCGTTTGGCCAGGAGTATAGTATTCGTCCTGATTCGTATGAACTTATCCGATGTCAAGGCTATCACCGAGCCGATTACTTTTTTGAGGAGAATGACAGAGTTATGGTGTACGAGGAACAGTTAAAGGCCAGTCTTCGGTTCCCTCTAGATGACTTCTACAAGGAGGTCCTAAAACTTCACCGAGTGTGCATTGCTCAAGTTCACCCTAACTCGTGGCGGATCTTGGTAGCCTTCCGAGGTCTATGCCGATCTAAGGGAATCAGACCTACGGCTAAGGTGTTCGCCGAGCTGCACAGACTAACTCGCCGAAAGGATGACGAACACTGGTTCTTTCAGGCGAAGCCTCATTGCGGGCTCTTTTCTGATCTGCCTTCATCCCTTAAGAATTGGAAGAACCGTTTCTTCATTCTGAGGAGCAAAGATCCGAGCTGCTTTGAGGACTTCCCCCGTAGCTGGTGGTACCAGGGGCCTTTGCTTCCGAAGCATATTACCCTGAACCAGGAGGAAAGCTTAATAGTGATGGATCTGAAGAGTCAGGCCGCCACTCAAAAGTATTCTTGTTTGGATGCGGTGACTGCCGAGCTGTACCATTGGACTATTCAACTACTCACCGGCCAAGACCGCGAACTTCCGCTCTCTGACCTCGGCATTGGTATTTTCTATACCTCAGCTCTCAGGACCTTAGCGATCTCACTGACCTTTTCTTTGTGCAGGTATGGCGGGTGGTGAGGGTTCTAGGAAGCGGAAGAAGGACAAGGAGATCTCCCGGAAAATAAAGGAGATGAAGCGTTCGGAAACGCTTCGAACGCCTGGTCATGAATCTGGGGAAGTACGAGGGGACCTGCCACAACCTTCGGATCTGCCGACCGCTGAAGCTGTCCGATCTCCTCCTTGATTGGAAGAGCAACCTCCGGCTCTTCCAGTTGTTCCAAGCACGGAAAGGGGTCCTTCTCAATCTTCTGGGAGGACCTCTTCTAGTGGCGCTCGAATCTTGTCGATTCCTCAAGAATAACTGATCGTTCGGGAGAACCCCGGTTTTGCCAAAGTCTTGGGGTCTTCTATCTTCCTTCAGGAGGATCGGGACAGGCTATCCCCGAACAGCCTTGATGATATCTTGACTCAATCCATGAGCCTGAACGTGGAGTGCCTGGTGAATCAGACCATGGTTCGGGAAAAGGTTCAGCGTCTGGGTAAGGAGATCGGGAAGAAAAATCAAGAAGTGGCTTCCTTCCGGTCCCAACTCTCATCTGCTCAAGATTATATATCTCAAGTTGAGGGGCGGGCGAAGTTTTATGAGGACAGAGTGGCCGAACTGAATCTTGTTCTGGCTGAAAGGAATCGGGTTCTCGGAGAAGTCCAGGCGCTACAGGCCAACGAAGCTGCTCAGGTCGCTTAACTCATCGAGGAACTCAAAGAGAAAGACGAGGAGCTTAAGGAGAAAGATGAAGAGATGGTGACGGGAATAGCCGGAGCCTATGTGAATGCTCACAAGGATCTCTTGGCCGAACTCCAGAAGCGTTACCCAGAAGAAGACTTCTCTTGGATGGCCAACCTGGCTCCTGAGGGCGACGATGAGGACAGTGAGAAGGAAGCCGAGGGTGAGAGAGAGAGTGAGCAAAATGTAAATCAGGGTGGGGGTGACCCTCCAGCTGAATAGCTTGTACAAAAAAATGAAATGAAATGGGATGTCTCTTTTGTTCAATGAATGGATGTGATTGGAAAATCTCTGAATTGCCTAAGTATTTGATTGTATGAGCATAGCGAAACAAGAACTAAATGCAATTATTAATCTAAGTATAAGAGATCGGAAAGCACAATAAGCATGAGATCGGTGGGGAAGAAATGCTGAATGGGACTTGATTAAAATTGAAAATTTAACTAGAACACTTAAGATCGGAATCCTCATTAAACCGAACCAAAACCTTAGCTCTTAATCTTTCGAAAAGGAGATCGGCAATAAAACTGGTAAGAAAAGATCTAGTGCCAGTTCATTTTGTTTATTAGGAACATACTTGACGGGTCCTGGGTTTCGACAATGGGTTTGAGAGATCGGTGAGCGATAGACTGGTAAAGCTTTGACTGATGCGAGAACTTAACAATTTGATTTAATTCTTTGTGAGGAGAGATCGGAATTGTGACTGCCTATCGAAGAGGGATCGGAAATGTGATTAGCTGTCCAAAGGAGACTTAGTGCCGGGGATCGGTTTCAAAGTTTTATTGATTTTGGGGATCGGCCAAAATATGGTGTCGACAATCCAAAATACAAATAATGAACTAATCCCTACTAGGGTAGTCACTAATTGACGAATGTGTATAGATTATAGGAAATTGAACAGTGCCATCAGAAAAGACCATTTCCCTCTCCCTTTCATTGACTAAATGTTAGAGAGGTTAGTAAAACACTCTTACTTCTGTTATCTAGATGGGTATTCAGGATTCTTCCAAATTCCCATTCACCCAGAAGACTAAGAAAAGACCACATTCACTTGCCCTTATAGAACATTTGCATATAGGAGAATGCCTTTTGCTCTTTGTAATGCCCCTGTGTAACACCCCTCACCCGACTACAGTGTAGCCGAGCTAGGTGTGCTACATTCAGTGCTGGAGCACCCTATATTGTCTTACTTTATTATTTTAATAATTTGATCTCGTTATATTTTAATATCAATTATTTTTCTATGGAGAAACCAGTGGAGTTTTCCCTATTTTATTATTAGTTGACGTATTTCACTATTCACCTGCTTGAAATTTTCAATAATATTTTACAATAAAAATCTCATCAATTATTTTCATAACCATCTCATAATTCACATCTCATTCATATATCTCAATTTCATATTCATTTCCATGCATTTCCATTCATGCACAATTTATATATATAAATTCTCAAGTTTCATTAATTTACATGATTTACAGACTGATTACATAAATTCATAATTTAAATGATCTACAAATTAATTATAGTTCCATAATCTATATTTCAACATACAATTCATAGTTTACATTACAAATAATAACTAATTATAATGTACAAAATACATAGTATAATCTATATGGGCCCTATCTACATGCATTGCTGAGAAGGTGACAACCTTGAACACTCTGCAGATCAGAACTCCAAAATCTCTGTTTAGTATTCACTTGGCTTTAACTTCAGTACCTGCGCGAGGAAACAAATCCATCGCGCTAAGCATTGCTGCTTAGTGGTGCAATAATATAACAAGAAATAATGTATACAAATAAAAAAATAATTGGAGCATATTTTCTATACTCAAGAATTTTACTGGGTTCATATGAAATTTTCCATACAATACATCTTTCGTCATTTATGTTGCTCTCTAGAATCACTTCTTTCATAAGTTTACAATAATCATTTATATAATGTACAAATAAATCTAAAATTTATACTTATATTCTTATTAAAGTCACATTTGTAATGTTATTTAAGTTATAATTCTTCTACTAGTCTTTTTATCACTTCCTTGATACTTTCTAAGTTGTTTACAATCATTTCGTAATATTTAAAATTTTTAGAACTAGTTTAATTTACTTCAAATCATTCTAACGAACAAATTTTTGGAGCTAATCTAATTTATTTCAGAACTTCTTCTCATTTATTTACTTTCTAGCATTTTTAATTGCTAATATTCATAACTTATTTTAATAAATTAGACTGCCCAAGTAACCTACGATAGGCTGACTAAACTGGATAACGGGTCGTTGGCACTGGACACCATGGTGTCTTGGGCCGTCATACCATGGGACGCAGAACATCAACCACGTATGCAGTCAGTATGGCTAAAAAGCCATGATAACACATAATCGGGCATTAAAGCCATGAGTGCGGGCATAAAGCCATGAATACAGGCATAAAGCCTTTTGCAGTACTGCTAAAACAATACCCTATTGGCATGCCAATCTATCCAATCTGACACACATGTCTAGGCAATACAAGGGCACATAATATCATTAAATATTAATATATTATGTTTTATGACTTCATTATTTCATGATAAATTTCAATTGTAATTTATACATTCATTTGATCATTTATATGATCACAATTCACATCAATTATCCTTTTATACCATTGTATTCAAAGTATTTTTCCTTTCTACAATAATGAGAACTAATTTCTCATTCATACATTAATATGGTTCATTTATTCATTCATTATGTTATTCATATTGATCATAATTCAAAACAATGGTTCACATGTACCATTGTATTCAAAACATTTTTCCTTTCTCTCTTGATGGGAACTTAAATCACAAATGGCACTTTTATCTCATCTATACATTCAACAATCCATTCATGTAAAGAACATTTCATACTTTAAGTTGTTTTGCTAATATATTATGAATTCCACTGGTGTTGGGAATATAAATCTCAATTACTTATTCCAAGTAATCCATGAACACTTCATGGATTCTAAATTTCATGCCTTAATTTCCTCTACTAATTTAGTTCTTACACTTTGTGTCTTTGTATTACTATTCACCTTACTATTCATTCAAATTGTTGACTTTTTTATACATAATAAATTTATTGAACCTAAATTCACCAAGATACCACATTTTGCATTCTAAAGTTGGCATTGGTTGCCAATACCATTTCAAAGCTTAGTGTTAGTTATTTACAATTTTCAGATTTCAAGTACTAAGTTTACTGTTCCATTGGTCATTTGTACAGTAGGAATTTGGCAACATTGCTTTCATGAAAGTTGTTCCTTATTGTGTCTAGTTATATTTCTTTTTTTGAATCACTCCATTTGGAGTTTTGTAGCTCAAGTTATGGCCTAAACATCATAACTGGCCGAATTGACCTGTACCCAGATTTTCTGGGCAATTTGGTTCTACCAGATTTGGTGACTTAAGTTTGGTAGGAAATTTGACTAGGTTATGATTAGAATTTGGATTTGTGTTCTTCATGAAAGTTGTTGGGCTATGTCTCAGCTATCTTCTGGTATACTTTTAGGTCAATTGGACCTTTCTACACTCAGTTATGACTTAATGAATAAATATTGTTCATTTGGTCATTTTGCCCAGGCAGAATGCAAGTCACCCGGATTAGAGTAATTTTTAGGTCAACTTGGTTTGGTTTTCTGGGCAGGGTTTCTTCACCAAAATTGTGTCATTATGTGTCTAGTTTCATGTCCAATTGGCCTTGCACCAATTGAACCTATACAACTCCATTTATGGCTCAAACAATACATTGGACTCAAAGGTCCGAATTTCCTGCATAAGAATCAACACTCCCAAATTCAATTCTCCCAACTACACAAACTTCATTTGACATATTTGGCACTTATAATGGTCATTAAATCATCTCAACATCATCAAATTCTAAGCAATAATACAAAAATTAAGTTAGGTCAAAACCCTAACTTATAATTTCAATCTCAATCATACATCCATGCAATTTGATTTCTAATGCCTTAAACTTCATTAATCATCTTTACTAACTAAAACAAAATCATAAAAATCATCAAATTCATTTACTTCCTAGGGTTGCCACAAATTGAAACTTCAACATATTCCAAGTTTTCTTTTC
Organism: Hevea brasiliensis; assembly: GCF_030052815.1. NCBI lineage: Eukaryota > Viridiplantae > Streptophyta > Magnoliopsida > Malpighiales > Euphorbiaceae > Hevea > Hevea brasiliensis. The sequence goes on along the minus strand of NC_079495.1, from coordinate 50,485,962 downwards.
TTTTCATGCCATTTCAACTTAATCAAGCGTGCTTTTCATGCTTAGGAAAGATAAAGGGTATGGTTAGTGCACTAACCTCTTTGAAGCTTTACTTCTAAGCTTGGTAAACCTCACTTTTTCTTCTTCTAATTGCTGCCCTAAGCTTGCTCTAGTGGTAATAACAAGTTTTTGTGAAGGGAAGATGGGCTTTTGAGGTGATTTGGTAGGTGAGATGAAGCTTGGGTGAAGTTTGTTAATGGTGGAACGGAGGGAGAGGGTGTGTTACGGCTGCAATGAGGAAGAAGTGAGCAGAATTCCTTTTGATTTTTCAGCCCATTTAACTCCTTTAATTGGGTTTATAATGAGGTGTCAAAATGTGATTGGGTGGGAGTGCTTTAGCGACATCATGTGATGTCATAATTCCCAATTTCTTTCATTTTTCTTTTTTTTTTCTTTTCTACTCATTTTTAATTTAATTTTTAGCAATATTTATTCATATTTTAGATTATAATAATTATTTACTTAACCGTACAAGTCGGTCAAAAATCATCTCCGAAGATGAAATAACCAAAATGCCCTCCGTTTGGCTTAACAGACTAAAATTGTCTGTACCGATTGAAAAATTTTTATAAACCTTTTCTTGGCATCTAATGCCATAGAAACCTCAATGACTCTTCTCTGGAGTCTCAAAAATTATTTTATGAATTTTCTCCCGGGTCTAGGGCTCCTAGTTGCGAGAACCGCAACTTCCCACTGGGTTACCCATCGCTAAGGCATCGGCTCATTTAACTTAGTTGTATTTTATTTTAAAAATTTTTCCTAATTTTTTTTATTAATATTTGAGTTAATTATGGTTCCTCACTTTAGTTTAAATATTTTTCCAGACGTTCTAGCTGTCCAGACTGACACCGGTCACTAGAACAGTAGAATGTGCGGAATTGCTACAGTGAGGGTGTTACACCCTGCTATCTTTCAAAGATGCATGATGGCTATTTTTTCTGATTATATTGAAAATATCATGGAAGTTTTTATGGATGATTTGTCTGTCTATGGAACTACTTTTGATGATTGCCTAGCTAATTTATCTAAGGTTTTATAAAGATGTGAAGAATCAAACTTGGTCCTAAATTGGGAAAAATGCTACTTCATGGTAAGGGAAGGTATAGTTCTGGGACATTTGATATCAGAAAGAGGAATTGAGGTTGATAAGGTAAAAATTGAGATCATTGAAAATATGCCATCACCAACATTAGTCAAGGGAGTGCGAAGCTTTTTAGGACATGCAAGGTTCTATAGAAGATTCATTAAAAACTTTTCCAAAATAGCTAATCCACTTACCAACCAGTTAAGTCAAGATGTTCCCATTAATTTTGATAAAATTGTCTTGTCTCCTTTAATAAGATCAAAGAAGCCCTAATATCAGCACCAATAATACAGCCACCAGATTGGGAGCTACCATTCGAGGTGATGTGCGATGCGCGTGACTTTGCAGTTGGAGCAGTGCACGGGCAAAGAAAAGATAAAAAGCTCCATGCCATTTATTATGCCAGCAAGACACTCAATGATACGCAAATCAATTATGCTACCACAGAGAAGGAATTCCTAGCAGTGGTGTTTACAATGGACAAATTCAGATCTTGCCTAATTGGGTCAAAAGTCATTGTATTCACAGATCAAGCTGCAATCTGGTACCTTTTAAACAAGAAGGAAGCAAAACCAAGGCTGATTCAATGGATTTTACTCCTGTAAGAATTTAACCTTGAAATCAAGGACAACAAGGGGTCCGAAAATATAATAGCTGACCATCTTTCCAAGCTGAAATTGGAATACACAGGAGACTTTGAGGATTTGCCAATTGACGTCTCATTTCTTGATGAGCAATCATTAGTATTCTCCCAAGGTCCATGGTATGCTGACTTTGTTAATTTTCTTGTATCCTATTGCCTCCAAACATGACTTATCAGCAAAGGAAGAAATTCCTACATGATGTGAGATACTACACATGGGAGGAACCTCTACTATGCAAAAGATGCAATGATGGACTAATAAGAAGATGCATACCGAAAGAGGATATGGAGAGCATCCTCCAACACTGCCATTCATCACTATATGGAGGACACTTTGGCACCACAGAAACAGCAGCAAAAATTTTACAAGCTAGATTTTACTGGCCACATTTGTTTAAGGATGTAAGATCCTTTGTGTTAGCTTGTGACTAATGCCAAAGAATAGGTAACACTTCAAGAAGGAATGAAATGCCACTACATAGTATACTTTAAGTAGAATTGTTTGATATATGGGGATAGACTTCATGGGCCCATTCCCTCTTCCAATGGAAACAAGTATATTCTGGTCGGTGTTGATTATGTATCAAAAGGGTTAGAAGCAATAGTCACACCAACCAATGATGCTAGAGTGATTACAAGGTTCCTTAAGAAGAATATCTTCACAAGGTTTGGCACACCGCGAGCAATAATCAACGATGGAGGAAGTCACTTCTGTAACCAACAATTCAAAACACCACTGAAAAAGTATGGAGTGACTCACAAAGTGGCCACACCTTATCATCCTCAAACCAGTGGCCAAGTAGAAATCTCAAACAGGGAACTGAAGCGGATTCTAGAGAAAACTATAAACAGATCCAGGAAGGACTGGTGCAGGAAGTTAGATGATGCACTGTAGGCATACCGCACTGCATATAAAACCCCAATTGGCATAACATTCTTTCGACTGGTTTATGGAAGATCATGCCATCTCCTTGTTGAACTTGAACATAAAGCTTACTGGGCAATTCAAATCCTAAACTTTGACCTCAAAGCTGCTAGTGAAAAAAGGCTTCGACAATTAAATGAGTTGGAAGAAATCAGACAAGATGCGTATGAAAATGCTAAAATCTTTAAAGATAAAACCAAAAGATGGCATGACAAAAGCATAGCAAGGACAAAAATAAAAGAAGGAGATCTTGTTCTGTTATTCAATTCTAGATTGAAACTCTTTCCAGGGAAGCTGAAATCAAGATGGTCTGGACCTTTTAAGGTCACTCAAGTCTTCCCGCATGGAGCAGTTGAAGTGTGGAGCAAAACTTCAGGTGCATTTAAGGTCAATGGGCAGAGGCTGAAGCCTTACTTTTAAGGAGAACCCATAGAGATGGAGTCAATGAAGGAGCAAAAGCGTGAAAAATACAAGTTTATACCAATGAATTCAAAAATTTTCACCTAGGATCACATGCATCATCCAAGATTTATTTTTATCTATTTGATTTCAATGATAAACAACATATTAAAACTCTTTTAATATGTTTTTGGATCTGTATTTTCCATTTAAGATTTTAAAATTAATCAGATTAATTTTAGAATTAAGAACAAACACACTAACCTCTTGATGCACTGCGGAGTATTGGCGCCTTTGAGATTCATCTTCAGGACACCAGATATTGTCCCTCTAGCTTGTCCACACCAAGAACACCTATGGCAGCCCTTGAACAGCTTCCAAAGCTTTTTCTATTATTTAGAAAATCAAGTTCTGTCTTTTAAGAGATTAAAGATATAAACAGGACACTAGAAATAATTTCTAGTATTTTTAATTCAAGAGATTGCTTACTAATCTCTTAGAATTGGTGAGAGATGAAGAAGAAGAGAAGGGAGACACTTGGGTGGCGGCACCAAGGATGAGGAGCTGCTAGTTGTGTTATTTTTTTTTTTCATAACAACACTTATATAGCTAGGTCAACACATTAAACCCTTGCCACATGTCTCCCTTTGATTGGTTCTAGGTTTAATTGACCCAATCACATTGTGCCAAGTGTCAAACCTATATTTAATCTTAATTTTAATCATCTTACATGATTAAAAGACATTTGGCAAGCTTATGTGTAATGCCATGTGTTACCATCTCATGGTACCACATGTCACCCTGTGAAATGATCAAAATGCCCCTGTGTCTTAATTTTGAGTTCTCAACCCAAAATAATTATTTATCTTCTTCTAATCAATTTATATTAAATATAAATTAATTAATTAATCTTTATTAATTAATTTCTCATTAATTAAATTCATATTTAAACACTTTAAATATAAATTTAACTTATACTGTACATCCAATAATCTAGATTTGGTTTCAAGTCATGCTAGGGACTTTACAATCTAATTGCAAACCAAACCTATTTAATTAATCAATTAAACTCTTTAATTAATTAATTAAATCATATTTAATTAGGTGATAACTTGTGTATGTGTGTGACTTACTAGGCTCATCACTAATTGGCAATGAGATATGATATCAACTCTTAATATCATCATAACTCTTTCTTACCATAAATGATTTCTTTAAATCATTTTATGCACCTCATAGACCATGGTTAACACCTAGCATAGCATGCCATGGCCACCCAATTAGTAATAAGGTTTACCTTAAATAAACCTATAATCATATGTTACCATGCACTAGAATCCCTCTGTTACAAAATCCGAACTCAAGCTAGAGTCATGGTTTATGTCAAACTTCATTTGCTATGAATATTATGTTCTCTTTTAATTCCAGTTCTTGATTAAAAGATTTTCTCATCAGAAACTCTTTTCTGAATAAATCTATCTATCTTGGCCAGGAACTTAAAACATCAAAAACAATTAAATGAACATAGGATTTTATCTCTATTTACTTAGAGGAACAGATTCCATCTTGATCAACACCTACCTCCATATATAACTGGTAGGAGCCAACACATGCCCATATACCGATACACAGTATAAGTATGAAAGCAGTATCAAACTCAAACCACCTATATACAAGATAACCGTGCTATCTCAGGTCTAAAGATTATATGCACTGATATGATTTATGATAAAACATTGACAAGAGTAAACTCCATGTGCTTGTCATAAGTGTCACTGGTTCGGCCTACTTATCATTTATAAGTGCCTATCATGTTTGTCATATGGCATGAGACTTACCATTCTATCTTATTTATATCTCATATAAATAACTTGGAAACAAACATGAGTACAATCTTTCTGGATAAGTCATGTCCTTACTATGAAATATCCTCGATTGTGAACCTATTTATGATACTTTGTACTAGAAATACTGTCACTCATATTCTTAACAACTTAAGAATAGAATTTCTAACAAAATATCAATGGACCTTTTCTTTTACACATAAATATATTATGTAAACGGAAAAGTGAAAATGCCTTTTAATAATAAAACATGTAAAAGATACATACTAAATGATATGCTCTAGGGCATACTACTAACAATCTCCCACTAGCACTAGAACCATTCATTACAATATCTTAGACCCATCTTCTTAAGATGTCGGTCTAACTGAGCTTGTGACAAAGGCTTAGTGAATAGATCAGCTGGATTTTCAGCTGATGCTATTTTCTGCATGGCTACATCGCCTCGCCCAACTATTTCTCTGATAATATGGTAGTGTATTTCTATGTGTTTGGATTTCTAGTGAGACCTGGGTTCCTTAGCCTGTATGACTGCTCCATTGTTGTCACAATGTAGTGGAATTGCTGACTCAATGAAAGGAACTACTGTAAGTTCTGTCACGAACTTCTTTACCCAAACAGCTTCCTTTGCAACATCTGATGCAGTAATATACTTAGCCTCGGTAGTGGAATCTACAGTCATGCTCTGTTTGGAACTCTTCCAACTGACTGCACCTCCATTACAAATGAACACTTATCCAGATGTAGATTTTCTATCATCGATATCTGATTGGAAATCAGAATCAGTATAACCATCCAATTGCAAGTCTCCACCTCCATAGATCAAGAATAAATCCTTAGTTCTTCTCAAGTACTTAAGGATATTCTTGACAGCTATCCAGTGTTCCAAACCTGGATTAGGTTGATACCTGCTAGTCAAACTAACAGCATATGCAATATCCGGCCTAGTACACAACATTGCATACATTAAACTTCCAATAGCCGAAGCATATGGAATCCTGGCCATCTTATGTCTTTCTTCAGGTCTCTTTGGAGACATCTCTTTAGAAAGATGGATACCATGTCTCACTAGTAACAATCCTCTCTTAGAATCAAGCTTGTTAAACCTCTTTAACACCTTTTTCAAGTATAGACTTTGGGACAAACCAATTATTCTTTTCGCTCTATCTCTATAGATGCAAATCCCAAGAATATAGGCTGCCTCCCCTAAGTCTTTCATGGAGAATGTATTTGACAACCATACCTTTACAGTTATCAACATACCTGTGTCATTACCCATCAACAGTATGTCATCCACATATAAGACAAGGAAAGTGATAGCACTGTCACTAACCTTCTTATATATACATGGCTCATCCTCATTTTTTATAAAACCAAAGGATTTAATAGCTTCATCAAAACGGATGTTCCAACTCCTCGAAGCTTGCTTCAACCCATAAATGGATCGCTTTAGCTTGCATACCTTGGAACCATATTGGGATTCAAAACCTATAGGTTGTTCCATGAAAATGTTTTCTTCAAGTGTATCCATTGAGAAAAGCTGTTTTGACATCCATCTGCCAAATCTCATAATCATAGTATGCAGCTATTGCTAATAGATTCCTAATTGATTTAAGCATGGCAACAGGCGAGAAAGTCTCCTCATAGTCGATTCCTTGCCTTTGGCAAAACCCTTTCTCTACTAGCCTTCCCTTATAGGTCTCTACCTTTCCATCAGAACCAATTTTCTTCTTGCAAATCCATTTGTTCCCTATAGGTACAATATCTTCAGGTGGGTCAACAAGATCCCAAACTTGATTCTTATACATGGAATCAATTTCAGATTTCATAGCATCAATCCATTTTGAAGAGTCTATATCTGATATAGCTTCTTCATAGGTAAGTGGATCATCTCCATGATCAACTTCTTCATGAGTAGACAACTCTTATTCTTCTTCATGAAGGAAACCATATCTCACTGGTGGGTGAGATACCCTGGTTGTTCTATGAGGAATAGCTATAGATGTTTCATCAATGGGTGTAGGTTGACTAGATGGATCTATATCCATCTGATCTGTTGGTTGGTCAGAATTCTCCAATTCCAACTCTATTTGCCTTCCTTTGCCTCCTTCTTGAACAAACTGTTGTTCAAGAAATGTGGCATCTCTACTTATCACAACCTTTTGTGAAGTAGGCAAATAAAAATAATATCCAAAACTATCTTTTGGATATCCAACAAATCGACCTTTTTCTGATATGGTTTTCAATTTATCAGTGTTCAGCTTTTTGACATAAGCTGGAAACCCCAAATCTTAACATGCTTAAGACTTGGTTTTCTTCCATGCCATATCTCATAAGGTGTGGAAGAAACTGATTTTGATGGAATCCTATTCAGAATATACAAAGCTGATTCTAATGCAAATCCCCAAAAAGAGATTGGCATATCAGTATAACTCATCATACTACATACCATATCCAATAGGGTACAATTTCTCCTTTTAGATACACCATTCACCTGTGGCGTTCCTGGAGGAGTCAGCTGGGAAACAATACCGTGCGTTCTCAAGTATTAATCAAATTCAGTACTCAAATATTCACCTCCACGATCTGATCGAAAAGCTTTAATACTCTTTTCTGTTTGATTTTCTACTTCAGATTTAAATTCTTTGAACTTTTCAAAGGATTAATGTTTGTATTTCATCAAATACAAATACCCAAACCTTGATTTATCATCAGTAAAGGTAATAAAATAATGAAAACTGCCTCTAGCCATTTCCTTAAATGGACCACATACATCACTATGTATTAGCTCCAAAATATTTTCAGCTCTTAGCCCTTGTCCAACAAAGAGTGATCTAGTCATTTTGCCCTGAAGGCAAGATTCACAAGTTGGAGTAGGCTCAGAGCCCAATGAGGTTAGAATCCCCATTTTCTCCAATTTTGCAATCCTATCTTCTGCAACATGACATAACCTTAAGTGCCAAATATATTTTGAACTTTAGTTGGTTTTCACCATGGCATTGCATTCATTTAGATCACTTGAATCATTTTGTGTTTGTCATTATTATCCAAATAATAAAGACCATCATTCATATAACCCGAACCAATATATTTATTTTTAAAATAAATATTGCAAACATCATCTGTGAACTGAAATTCATAGCCATTTCTAGTCAAACTAGATATAAAAATGATGTTCTTAAAAGCATCAGGTACATATAAAATATTATCCAAACACAAAACATGTCCAGACATGTAAAAAGATTTAGATCCTATGGCTAAAGCTTCAACAGTTGAGTCATTGCCAATCCGGAGTCTAACATCTCCAGAATGCAAGTTGCTACTATTTGCTAGTTCCTGCATATCATTAGAAATGTGAGAACTAGCACCAGTTTCTAAAACCCAAGCTGTAGATGAACTATGAGTATCATCAAAATCTAAATAACAAGATATGGACATACCTTCTGAAGGTATATCCTTCTTGTCCTTCAGAGAAGTAAGATACTCTAGGTAGTTCCTTTTCCAGTGCCCATCCTTCTGGCAGTGGAAACACTTTCCTTTGCCTCCATCAGCTTTAGTCTTCCCTTTCTGTTTACCTATTTTCTTAGAAGGACCAGGAATCTAAGGTTTCTTTTTCTTATTGCCCTTCTTCTTGTTGGACTTTCCAGCAGAAGAAGATGCAATCAAAGCAACCTCTTTTCCTTTATTGCCCGGCATATTCTTTTGGGCAATAACCAGCATGTTGAGTAAACTAGCTAAGGTGCATTCCTGTTTAGTCATATGGAAATTTGTTACAAAATTCCCAAAAGACTCAGGAAAGGACTGAAGGATCAAATCTGTCTGTAGTCAGAAATCCATGTTGAAATCAAGATGTTCCAACTGCTCAATCAGCCAAATCATCTTATGGACATGATCCCCAACATTTTGCCCCTCAGACATCCTCATGTGGAACAGCTGCCTAGATATCTCATACCTAGCATTCCTGCTGTGCTGACCATACAACTCTTGTAGGTGAAGGAGGATCTCACTCGCACTCTGCATGTTCTCATGCTGCTTCTGTAACTCATTACTCATGGAAGCAAGCATGTAACATTTAGCTCTCATATCATACTCCTTCCACTTGTCCAAAGTTTCATGTTCCTCTTGAGTGGCCTCTGGAGGTAAGGGACCAAGAATATTTAAATCTAGAACATATCTTATATGTTCAAGGTTCAGGACAAGTTTCAAATTTCTTAGCCAATCAGAGAGATTAGGTCCTGTCAACCTATTGCGATCAAGTATGCTTGCAAGGATATTGGATGGTGGTGGTTGTTCTGTGCTCATTATTACCAAAAAATTAATTGCAGAAAATAACTAGATTAATTAGTAAATGTATCAAGTAATTAACCAAAATGATTATGGTCTTTTAATCAAATTGGTCCTCCCACTAACTTAGCGAATCCTACACTTCCAAAGTAGAAAACGGAAATCCTAATTGGATGGATTTCTAATGAGTGATTAAATTCTTATAATTCTATTGATCATCCTCAGGTACATCCGTTATTGGGATTACAATAAACTATAAGTGAGCAACTCCTTCCCCATCACATCTCATGTTAGGTTCAATCCTTTACCTAGCCCCTAATGCTCAAAATCTCAGGTACATCCATTATTGACTTATCTTGCATTAGTTAAGTTGATCCCATTGAGCCAGTAATTATGCAAATAATTTTAATGTCCTCAGGTACATCCAATATTGGCCACCAAACCATTTACATATTTACAACATCTCATGCTTAATAATTATTCTTAAGAAAATCTCTTAAATTAATTGCATCTTATGCAACTATTTAAAATTTCTTAAAATAATTGCCCTAATGGAGGGCCCATGTTATAATTACTTTAATTATAACATTTCCAACTTAATCATTTGTTTGGAAGATTTTATGGTCATCCTAATTACTATTAAGATCTCACTTTGCACTTTATCCATTTAGCATGCATATATCATATACTGCATACATTCACATACATCTCATGCATTCATGGACAATAAATAAATATGGTATGATCATGGACTTTCTAAGAGATTCAATTCTGAGCCACCAAGAATTGAATCAGGGCATTCCTATGTGCATTTCATTTATTCATTTTACAAGAGTTGCTGAAGGAGTACATAATCAACACTTGATATTGAATTCCTCCCATTGGTCTCACCAACGCTCTTGACCTCCTTGAACTTCTTACAATCTTATTACATAGTAATCCTTGGCATACCAAGGCGAATTTACAAGAACTTAAATAAATGAAATTACAACCCAAAAATTATTACAAACTTAATAATACATGCCCAAAATAAATTAAAATAAATTAATTAAATTACAATCCCAAAGAAACATAAAAGAAATAAATCCAATCACATTGGTCTTTTATAGTCCATGATCATCCATCATGCATCTCACTATTTAACAATTAAATAAAACATACATACTTAAATTAAATTGAATATCTCATATTCAACTTAAAAATCCAGATTTGAATATGATTCAAATAAATTTAAAAATTCAAATTTGAATCTCATTCAAACAAATTTAAAAATTCAGATTTGAATCACATTCAAACAACCTTAAAAATTCAGATTTGAATCACATTCAAACAATTTTTAAAAAATCAGATTTGAATTACATTCAAACAATTTTTTAAAATTCACATCTGAATATTATTCAAACAACTTTAAAAAATCATATTTAAATATAATTCAAACAACTTTAAAAATTCAGATTTGAATCACATTCAGACAACTTTTAAAATTCAGATTTGAATCACATTCAAACAATTTTTAAAATTCTAATTTGAATCAAAATTTAATTGTGTGATTAAAATTCTAATTAAACAATTTAATTAGACATAGGATGAGCTTTTAGATCATACAACAATTGCAAATTAAAAAGCCAAACCTTGAGCCACCCATGGAAGCCAAAATTGGCGCACCAAAGATGGTGTTCTTCAAGCATGCCGCCACACATCCATTGCAACCAGCAATGGATAAATCATCTCATGATCAAATCACACAATTAAATCATATAATAAACAATATAAATGGCAAATATAGTGGCTCTGATACCAATTGAAGGAGCGGAAGCATGAAAAACACAAGTTTATACCATTGAATTCAAAAATTTTCACCTAGGGTCACATTCATCATCCAAGATTTGTTTTTATCTATTTGATTTCTATGATAAACAACATATTAAAACTCTTTTAATATGTTTTTGGATCTATATTTTCCATTTAAAATTTTAAAATTAATCAGATTAATTTTAGAACCCTAGATTAAATCAAGAACAAACATACTAATCTCTTGATGCACTGCAGAGTATTTGCGCCTTTGAGATTCGTCTTCAGGACACCAGATATTGTCCCTCTAGCTTGTCCACACCAAAAACACCTATGGCAGCCCTTGAACAACTTCTAAAGCTTTTTCTATTATTTAGAAAATCAAGTTATGCCTTTTAAGAGATTAAAGATGTAAACAGGACACTAGAAACAATTTCTAGTATTTTTAATTCAAGAGATTGCTTGCTAATCTCTTAGAATTGGATAGAGATGAAGAAGAAGAGAAGGGAGACACTTGGGTGGCAGCACCAAGGATGAGGAGCTACTGGTTGTGTTATTTTTTTTTTTTATAACAACACTTATATAGCTAGGTCAACACATTAAACCCTTGCCACATGTCACCCTTTGATTGGTTCTAGGTTTAATTAACCCAATCACATTGTGCCAAGTATCAAACTTATATTTAATCTTAATTTTAATCATCTTACATGATTAAAAGATATTTGCCAAGCTTATGTGTAATGCCATATGTTACCATCTCATGGTGCCACATGTCACCCTGTGAAATGACCAAAATGCCCCTGTGTCTTAATTTTGAGTTCTCAACCCAAAATAATTATTTCTCTTCTTCTAATCAATTTATATCAAATATAAATTAATTAATTAATCTTTATTAATTAATTTCTCATTAATTAAATTCATAGTTAAACACTTTAAATATAAATTTAACTTATACTGTACATCCAATAATCTAGATTTGGTTTCAAGTCATGCTAGGGACTTTATAATCTAATTGCAAATCAAACCTATTTAATTAATCAATTAAACTCTTTAATTAATTAATTAAATCATATTTAATTATGTGATAACTTGTGTATGTGTGTGACTTACTAGGCTCATCACTAATTGGCAATGAGATATGATATCAACTCTTAATATCATCAAAACTCTTTTTTACCATAAATGATTTCTCTAAATCATTTTATGCACCTCATAGGCTATGGTTAACACCTAGCATAGCATGCCATGGCCACCCAATTATTAATAAGGTTTACCTTAAATGAACCTATAATCATATGTTACCATGCACTAGAATCTCTTTATTACAAAATCCCAACTCAAGCTGGAGTCATGGTTTATGTCAAACTCCATTTGCTATGAATATTATGTTCTCTGTTAATTCCAGTTCTTGATTAAAAGATTTTCTCATCAGAAACTCTTTTCTGAATAAATCTTTCTGTCCTAGCTAGGAACTTGAAGCATCAAGAACAATTAAATGAACATAGGATTTTATCTCTATTTACTTAGAGGAACAGATTCCATCTTGATCAACACCTACCTCCATATATAACTAGTAGGAGCCAACACATGCCCATATACCTATACACAGTACAAGTATGAAAGCAGTATCAAACTCAAACCACCTATATACAAGATAACTGTGCTATCTCAGGTCTAAAGATTATATGCACTGATATGATTTATGACAAAAAATTGACAAGAGTAAACTCCATGTGCTTGTCATAAGTATCACTGGTTCGGCCTACTTATTATTTATAAGTGCCTATCATGTTTGTCATATGGCATGAGACTCACCATTCCATTTTATTTATATCTCATATAAATAACTTGGAAACAAACATGAATACAATCTTTCTGGATAAGTCATGTCCTTATTGTGAAGTATCCTCGATTTTGAACCTATTTATGATACTTTGTACTAGAAATACTATCACTCATATTCTTAACAACTTAAGAATAGAATTTCTAACAAAATATCAATAGACCTTTTCTATTACATATAAATATATTATGTAAACGGAAAAGTAGAAATGCCTTTTATTAATAAAACATGTACAAGATACATACTAAATGATATGCTCTAGGGCATACTACTAATAGTCAATTGCACCCTCGACCATCCTACTGACAGACCATAAACAAACAAAGTCCAGCTAAAGACTATAAACAAGTGCTTTTTGGGAGGCAACCCATAAAAAAAATTTTTTTTTTTTGAACTTTTCTTCTTTCCCTTTTCATATTGATTTTTGTTTCATATTCATTAGTATTTCATTTTGTAGGACCTTCTGGAAAAGCAAAGGGGAGTAGAGAATAAGAGAGGAGAGGAATCATCAAGTTAAAACCACAAAAGAGAAAATTAGACAAAACCAGGGATGTAGCTCTATTGCTAACCTTTGCATCCATTTCATGTGTTGTGAAGATACAAATTTTCATTTGAGAAAAATTTGGAAAATCAGAAAATTACACGGGTCGTGTATTGATTTCACACGCCCCTTGTAACTTTTTGGAAGTCCGTAAATTTCTTGCAATTTTTAACTCTGAGGGAGACAGAAAGTTACACGGGTCCATAGCCCAATGTACACGAGGCGTGTAGTATTGCTAGCAGAATAACTTGAGGACAGAAAGTTACACGAGTCCTCTTTGTACTTGACACGGGCCGTGTAACATTTCTAGCACAGCAACTCGAGAGACAGTAAGTTACATGAGTCCTCGAGCTCATTTACACGGACCGTGTACTATGACAGAATTTGAAATTTTCGAGCAGAAATTTACACGGCCCTACACGTCGGGACCCGTGTAGTGATACATGACCCGTGTATCATATCACAGACGCGACTCCTAGGACACAAAACTCGCAAAATGAAGAGTCCTAACGGCTCTTTAAATGCACCCGTCACCTTAAACCCATTCATAAAAGCAAAACCCTTCATCTCCACCCCTCCTAGTCTATAAAAACCCCTCAAATCTCTTCTCCCTTCGCCAAACCCTACTCTTCTCCTTCCCAAAAACTGATCAATGGCTCCTGCAAAGCAATTTGCGTGAAGAATGGGCTCTTCCTCGAGGCAAGGAAGAGAATCCTCACCTTCTCCCCCTCAGCCGACACCCCAATGCCCAAGAACAAGGGCAGCCTCTCCTCAAACCTCTCAACCAGTCCATCCCCCACTGCAACCTCAGCCACAAGCCGCTCCACAACCCGAAATCTCCATTCCTTAGGGATTCTGTGATGATGCTCACAAGGCAATGTACACCCGACTTCACACCCGAAAAATAAGCTCCATAAAATACATGGATTTTACGCTGATAGAGCAAATCTGGCTGTAGGAAGAGATCAACAGACTACTCGATAGCATCGAGTGGACAAGGTTCGCCCAACTCCAATTCCCTGCATACTGGGACACCACATTGGAGTTTTTGGGTAATTTTAAGGCTACCTTATGGCCTATCGATAGGGAAGATAGAGGAAGAATTGAATTTCACCTCCTTGGTGTCCACTGGGTGATGAATATAGATGAGTTCAATGCCATCTTTGGCTTCAATAGCACCGGCCACCAAGAGATCCCTAGGAACTGAATGCTCTACAACAGCATCAACTTCTGGAGTTCCATTGCCCCAAACACGGAGCCGTATAACTCCAGCAAGTCCAAATCTACGGGTATCACAAGTCCAGCCCTGCGCTACATGCATCGATTAGCCACCCACACCATCATGGGCCGTGGTAACAGCCTTAGCATGGTAAACGCCAATGAGCTATTCTTCTTGTGGTGTATGGTCACCGGGCAGCACTGCAGCACCGACTTCTTTCTGTGCAACCACCTCCGCCGCCTCTGTCATCAGCCTACCGAGCACATTGTGCTTGGTGGCCTTGTCACAACCATCACCCTCCACTTTGGATTCATTCCAGGACATCACAGGTTGTGCTTTGTCAGTAGAACATAAAGAATAGATCAAATCATCTGCATATCCATGGGGATATGTAAGAAAGTAGGTAACACCTGCTACCTGCTAGATGCCGAAGGGAATGCCATCCCTCAGAGAGACAAAGCACAAGAAGGACCTGGCTAGACTTCACAGCCACAGGCGAAAGCCCAAGAGCTAATGTTTCAGGATTCCCCTGCTCGAATGCCTCCATACAAACCAGCACCCACAGACCCAGTACTCGCATACCTACAGCGCATGAAGACCATAATCAATAACAGGATGCGAGCAATCGAGGACAGCCTCCAGGAAGCCCACAACAAATTGGACATTCTAATGGAGAGGCTCGATGAAGAGGAGCCAGCATCGCCATCATCACCATTAGAGACCTTTTAGAGTTAGGACTATAGGATAGGTTCTTTATTATAAAATCTTGCATACCTTAGTCCTAAATTGCAACCATATGTCTCTTTTACTTGCTTTATATCCAAACTTTTCAATGCTTAATAAATAATATGCTTTCTGATAATCTTTGTACGTTTTCTCTAATTTTGCATATTATGTTAACATTGAGGACAATGTCTGGTTTGAGTTTGGGGGGGGGGGGGTACTAGTGCATTTCATGTCATGCATATCATTACATTGTTTAAATTCAGCTATATTATTCTTGTGTATCAAAATTTTAGAAAAATATTTAAAATTTTTGAAAATTTTGAACTTTGAATTGAGAAACTTAGAACTATAACCAATTTCTAGTAAGCGAATAATTGGACTCCACGAGATAAAGGGGTGAACGTATCTGGATAGGCAAAAAGGAACATATTGTCTGTGAAAAACCTAATCTCTTTAGTGGAACTAGACTAGTTAAACCCCTTCATAGCCATTAATCTATCACATTGAACTTGTAAAATTAGGAGAAAATTTTTGAAACACAAGCAAACCTAAAAATGCCTCAGCAGTTCTAGAACATATCTCTTGGACCTATCAAGGCGAAATCCTAGCATATGCTTGATGAAGAAATGATTAAGGCATTCTTTGCTATAGCCTCACTAAGCCTTAGCCACCCCTAATTAAAATGTATATCCCTTATAACCAACTTGAAGCATATATTTATCCCTTAGATTTTCCTTGCTTACCCATATTATTTACTTAGCCCCTAGCCTAAACACATACCTACCCTTTTGAGGAAGCTAAATGCATAAGTAAAAAGTATATTAAAGTGTAAAAAGAAAATGGAGAGAGGATGAAGAACTTGAGAAAGAGTGCAAGTGTGAAATTGAAACCAAAGAAAAGTCTGCCTTCCTAACCCAACAAAAGCAATGAGTTTAGGGAAGAAGACAAAAAGGGACTTAAATAAATAAATAAATAGGAGAAGAGAAAAAGGAAGTCTCAAAAATCATGGAAGCATGCTTGGCACTATAAAAACTAAAAGCCTCTCCTCTCCAGACAAAATCAATAGAATAAACTTAGTATACTTGGTATTTTATGCATAAAATGCTATCCTCATATTTGCATTCCCTATAAACCTTTCATTGGCAACCAAGTCATTATCCCTTTAGCCCTATTACAACCATTTTAAAAACCTTTTGATCTTTTGAAAAGTGTATGCTACATTAGTGAAGATAGAAAATTGAGATATGCCTATGGAGTTGAAATGGAGTCACTTCATCATAATTATCCACAATAGAGGCAAAGTTGGGGAAGTAAGTGTTTCTCAAGTCTATCCTAATAAAACAGATTATTTGTGACTTATTAATGGCCTTGTATAGAGGAATAATTAGTTAAAACACCATGAAAGAAGGTGAAGTTCCAAACAAGCAGCTATTAGAACCCTTATACCTTGAAAGAGGGTAATTGGTATGAAGGTTGCAGGAGTTCAATTTTGTGCTTATTAAATTGTTTGTTATATTCCTAAGTTATTCCCTGAAATGTGTTTTAAAATATAGTTTTGTTTTGCTTGAAGACAAGCAAAAGTTTGAGTTTGGGGGTATTTGATACACTTGAATTGTATAGATGTTTTTAAGCACATTTGTATACTATCTCACAGCATTTAGGTAAGTAATCTCATGCATAGTAATTGATTTCATTAGTTTTTGTAATTTCTATTGTCAAGCCCTTAATTCCATGTTTTTTGCATTATTTCAGGTATTTGGGTGAAGCCCCAGAGTATAAGAGTGCAAAGGAAATCTTGGAGAGGTCAAGAGACTGAGAATTACTGCTGATACAAAGTACACGGGTCGTGTAAGCAAAGCCACAGACCCGTGTAACTCTCTGCCAGAAGAAAGCCAAGAGGACCAATGGAGAAACACAAGTACACGGGTCATGTAATTAAACCCGTGTGATCTGCAGGGACCCGTGTAAGTCTCTGCCAGGCACAAGCTTGAAAAACTTTCTAAGAATAAAAGTTACACGGCCCGTGTAGCCAGCGCAGACCTGTGTAAGTCTCTGTGCCAATGCAAGACTCCGCAATTCTACTCCAGTCAGTTATACAGCTTGGGTCCGTGTAGTGACACACGGGCCGTGTACCATGCAGCAGCCAATTTTTAAACCTGAGTTCTCGCTCTTGTTTACACATTCAAATCGGACTCCTAAGGCTTTTTGGACTCAAAATGACCTAACCCTAGAACAGCTATTATAAATAGAAGCAGAAAACATCAACTTGGGGGATTGATCCTTTGACAGCACTTTTAGGAGTTTTGTAGAGACTCGCATTTTGCACTCTCTCCAGCCATCTTGAGGAGAAGAATATTAGTATCAAGAGAAGTTTTCCAACTGAAGTTCCATAAGATCAAAGCTGCAAACTCTCTTTGATTCCTTCATTCCATCTCCTTAAATAGATTTTTATTGTCTTATTTCTTCTATATGATTTCTTTTTACTGTCTTTACCTTTTTATCATGATGTTTGTTGAACTCATGAGTGAGTAGTTTTCATATTCTGGAATTGGGAGATTAATGCTTGTAATCATTGTTATGGATAAACATTAAGTTTTATTTATTGGATTTGAGATTTGTTTCTTGATTTAATTTCTTGTGATCTTAATGCATGCTATGTGCCGATACCCACTTAGTATTGATTATAGATATTAATTGAAGAACTGAAAGGTGAAGATTAATATTGGAAAATCAAGATCCTGAACCTAGGAATTCTGACCTAGACATAGGCTGATACCTTTGTGGAATTTCAAAATTGGTCAAAGACCTTAAAGGATTTTAATTAATTTTATCGCCACGAAAGTCGGGTTTAAGTTGATTAGAATACACCCTAGGTGCCTTGAGAGAGGACTTAGGATACCTTAGGACTAATTTCCATCAAGGCAAACGATTCTCAATCCAGTAAATAAACAAGATAACATCCATAGTAAGATTTAAGTGTGAAATCTTAATTCTAGAATTGTTTCGAAATAGATTACTTCATATTAAGTTTATCATTTTAGGGTTTTAAAATAAACAACTTTCATTACCTCATTGATTGATAGCTTAAACAGTCAAAATTATTGTATAGATTGGTACTTACTAATCAAATTCCTCATGGGAATAATACTTTACTCATCACTTTATTACTTATTAACGATCAATGCACTTGTGAGGTTAAAACAAGTGAAACACCTTGCTCGACTACACTATAGACGGGTGAGGGGTATTACATTTATTGGTATCAGAGTAAAGCTTTAGGCATTCCTAGGCATAGGTAGACAGAAAGATATAGTGTGCATAACCATCTCCTCTGTCTCAAATTCAACTCTTTTTGAGTGCCTAAATACTTCAAACTCTTATGATCTGTGTAGATATAGCACTTCTCCCCATACAAATAATGTCTCCAGATCTTAAGAGCGAACACAATAGCTGCAAGCTCCAAGTCATGTGTCGGATATTTCCTCTCATATGGTTTCAACTGGCGTGATGCATAGGCAATGACATTTCGATCTTGCATCAACACACAGCCTAACCCATTGTGAGAAGCATCACTATAAACTGTATATTCTTTACCCAGTGTAGGTAAAGTCAGGACTGGAGCCTTAGTCAAACACCTCTTCAATTCATCAAAACTCTGCTGGCATTTATCCGTCCACTAAAATTTCACATATTTCCTAAGCAGCTTGGTAAATGGAAATGCCAACATGGAGAATCCTTTCACAAATCTATGGTAGTATCCAACTAAACCTAGAAAACTGCGAATCTCCGTGATATTTCTAGGTGGCCTCCAATTAAGGACAGCTTCTATCTTACTTGGATCTACCTTGATGCACTCTACATATACTACATTTCCCAAGAAAGATATTTCTTACAGCCAAAATTCACACTTCGAAAATTTGGCATATAGCTGTTTCTCCCTCAAAGTTTGCATTACAATGCGCAGATGACTATCATGCTCTTCTGCATTCCTCGAATAAACCAATATATCATCTATGAATACCACAATAAACTAGTCAAAGTATGGTCTGAAGATAGTGTTCATCAGATCCATAAAATCAGCCGGAGCATTAGTTAACCCAAATGGCATGACCAAGAACTCATAATGGCCATAGCGGGTTCTAAAGGCAGTTTTAGAAATACTCTGCTCTTGTACTTTTAGCTGATAATAACTTGATCTCAAGTCAATTTTGGAGAACATGGCTGCACCCCTCAACTGATCAAATAAGACATCAATGCGAGGCAATGGGTATCTGTTCTTTATTGTCACCTTATTCAACTGTCGATAGTCAATGCATAACCGGAGAGTGCCATCCTTCTTCTTAACAAACAACACTGGCGCTCCCCAAGGTAACACACTAAAGCGGATAAAGCCCTTGTCAAGCAGCTCTTGCAACTGCACTTTCAACTCTTTCAATTCTATAGGTGCCATTCTATATGGTGTTTCTCCCTCAAAGTTTGCAGTACAATGCGCAGATGTCTATCATGCTCTTCTGCATTCCTCGAATAAACCAATATATCATCTATGAATACCACAACAAACTGGTCGAGGTATGGTCTGAAGATAGTGTTCATCAGATCCATAAAAGCAGCCGGAGCATTAGTTAACCCGAATGGCATGACCAAGAACTCATAATGGCCATAGCGGGTTCTAAAGGCAGTTTTAGAAATACTCTGCTCTTGTACTTTCAACTGATAATAACCTGATCTCAGGTCAATTTTGGAGAACATAGCTGCACCCCTCAACTGATCAAACAAGTCATCAATGCGGGGCAATGGGTATCTGTTCTTTATTGTCACCTTATTCAACTGTCAATAGTCAATGCATAATCGGAGAGTGCCATCCTTCTTCATAACAAACAACACTGGCACTCCCCAAGGTGACACACTAGGGCAGATAAAGCCCTTGTCAAGCAGCTCTTGCAACTGCACTTTCAAGTCTTTCAATTTTGCAGGTGCCATTCTATATGGTGTTGTGGAGATTGGGTCCACACCAGGCATAACATCAATCTCAAACTGCACTTCTCTTTCTGGAGGTAATCCTGGCAATTCATCAGGAAATACATCCGAAAAGTCATATACCGTAGGGATGTCCCTCAATGCTGGACTACCCACTTGGGTGTCTATCACATGTGCCAAATACGCCTCACACCCCCTCCTAATCATTTTTCTGGCCAGTGCAACTGAAATGATGTTTGATGGTAATAACTGCCTCTCCCCATGTATTACTACATCACCATACTGAGGAAGACCAAAAGTGACTATCTTCAGTCTACAGTCAATCATTACATGATGCCTGGCTAACCAATCCATGCCCAAGATAATGTCATAATCTCTGAAGGGCGTTTCAATCAAATTAGATAAAAAAGTGTGTCCTTGGATCACTAGAGGACAATCCCTATATAGTCTATTTACCCTAACCTCCTGGCCTAATGGACTAGTTACTGGCACATCATAGTCCATTGGTACACACTGAATAGTAGTAGAACACATCACACTAGCACTAACATACGAATGTATGGAGCCAAGATCAAAGAACACATATACATCTTGGTCAAGGATGGAGAAAATACCAGCTACTACGTCTGACGTTTGAGCCTCCTCCCTCTGACACATTGTATACACTCTGACTGGTGCGCCACTGGGTACTAGCTGGTTAACAGTACTTTGACTTCTAGGAGTGTTACCAGGACCCCTACCTCTGCCTCTACCTCTACCTCTACCAGCTGGCTGTGACCCTCTAGGTGCAGAGACTTCGGTTGATCCCTCAAATATAGTAGAAGGTCCAGATCAGCGCGGACTAGTACAATCATTGGCGAAATGTCCGCTCCCTTCACAGTTAAAACATACACCGATGGCCTTGAAACAAACCCCACCATGTGTTCTACCACAAGTTTCACACTGCTGCACTGATAGAGCTCCTCGAGGTGCTTGCTGGGTCTGCTGACCAGACCGGGGTGGTCTTTGGCCAGAGAATCTGTGTCTGCCAGATCTGCGAGAGCTAGATCCTCCAAACTGCTTTCCTTCCCTGAACCACTTTCAGGTGTTTGTCCAGTAGTCTTTTTAGTCTTCTCTTTCTCTGGTGTACCCTTCTTCACTGCCCCTTCTGATTCTATCCTTTCCAGCTCCAGGGCTTGTGAGATCAACTCAGAGAAATTCTAATGTCGGAAGCCCACAGCTTGCATTCTCATATTCAGCCTTAACTCAACCTCAAACCGCTTACACCTATCTCTGGGTGTGGAGACTAAGCTTCCAGCATAGTGACTTAGCCTTGAAAAGCCCCGCTCATACTCTGCTATGGTTCTGTCCCCTTGTTTCAAACTCAAGAACTCTTGTAACTTCATATCCACATAAGCATTAGGGACCCACTTCTATCGAAACTCCCTCAAAAAGTCTGACTAGGTCAACATAGGTGGCTCAACCAGGCTGTGGGGGATGGTCTTCCACCATTCATATGCATCCCCTTGCAATAGAGAAACAGAGTACTCAAACTTCAGCTCTTCTACACACTGCAGCTTTCTGTAAACCCGTTCCATTCTCTCTAACCACTGTTCTGCCTCCAGTGGATCCATAGTGCCCTTAAACTCGGTGTTCCCAAATTTCATTAATTTTTCATATTGTCGAGCCGAGGGCTGTGGTTGTGCTATGGTTGCTTGCATCTGAGCTTGAGGTGGCACATTACCTGCCATTTGTTGGAAAAATGCAGCCATCTACTGTGCAAACTGAGTAGGAAACTGCAGCGCTGGAGTAGGAGCTGGAGTGGCTGACCCACTCACGGTCTGGAGTGCTGGGGCTTCCCTTTGGACCTCAGCCTCAACAGATTGTTCCACGGAATGATCTCCTTCTTTCATTCCGTTTCCCAAAAATTTCTACTTTCTGAGATCAAACACAAGGAGGTTGACCTTCGTTAGTGCATATTCATGATGTAAATATGTCATATGTATCAATTAAAGACACTTGAGCAGTTGTACTTATCAAAAAAATATATTCACATACATATTCAAAATTCATTGCAAAACCATGCTCTGATACCACTAAAACATGTCACACCTTACCCCTCTGTAAGGCATAACATGATCCCGCAGAATACCTAATGAACTACCAAACTTCACCTACCGATAACTCATTAAGTACACTACAAGGGATTTTAAAACCATTTTCTTACATTTTGGAAGTAGTGAGCATTTTGGTAGGAATTAAAAACATTTATTCGAAGTTTTAAAACTACTTGAAATTTTTGTCCCATTTTATTTTTCCACAAATTTTATAAAAATTTCGGCAGAGTGCCGTCTGTATTTTGAGAAAACAGTTCTTCAAATACCTGAGAAAAACACTTCCAATAAATTTTTCCACAACTCCCAACCCAAATCAACTCAATTCCATTTCTTTCCACAATTCAACCAAAAATTTGTCATCTCAAAATATTTCACAATTTCATTCACATTGCATATAGTACAAAATTTACAAATACAAATCTTAATTTACAAAAAGAAAGTCCAAAATATCATTATTATAATTTATTATACAACTGCTCAACTTTACATTGATACATAAAACATTATAATATTTACATCAATTAACTATAAGGGTATAAATAAATACCCGTACAAAAGATCAGCGAAGGCTTTTCCAGTTTAGCAGCTCACTCTACTGCTTTTTCCTTGCTCTTATCTGCGACAGTAAAATAAGCTATCGCTGAATATAAAAATACTCAGTGGTGCACAATAAAAATTTGAAATACAGTCCATAAAACATTCATTGATAAATCACAATTTAAATATTACACAAATCATCAAACCTCCTTATAGCACAATTTTGGTCAAATAATTTAATAAACATAGTGTTGCCAATTCATACACAACTTAAGTCATGACACAAAATTTCCGATCAATGCCGTGTTGTACACCACGACAAAGCAATCTACAACCCCACTAATCGAAATCAATAAGGGAGGTGGCTAGCTAGCTAATGAGTACTCATCCGATCTACAACCTCAACTGGTAAACCAGAGAGGGAGGAAAATAATCGATCTCAACCCCATAAATGGAGGAGGAATAATAAGGCACTGTCATGCTAAGTGTGAATCCGAAATCAATTTAAAGCAATTTGTTCAAATATTTCATGCAAATCACATTAAATTTCCAAAGTCACCTTTTCATTCACAAAGTGGCAACACAAAAATTCTTAAACTCATAATTAACACAGAAATTTCATAATGTGTACTAAATCAATTTTTCAATGATAAAATGCTTAAATAAGGTTTATTGTGCACAAACCTGACGTGAGTTGCCTCTAGGCCTTGACTCAGTCTCTTAGACCTTCCGGGTCTTTTTCAGCTAAAACACAAAATTTATAGTGTCTCAGTATCTTTACTTCATAACAATTCCAATAACTAATTCCAATATGTTTAAACTTACATTCTTGCAAATTTTCATGTTGAGGTTACTATTCATGATACTATTCAAGTCAAAATATTGACTTTTTTATACTTAAAATGTATGGGAACTCCAACTATCCTCACAAACCACATTTTGGTCGTGAATTTTATTGGTTTTGGTTGTTTTCTCAAAACTTAGGTCTTTTAAGCAAAATTGCAAATTTTTAGTTTTGGTGTCTTAGGTTGAACTATTCCATTAGTTATGTTGCTGTTAGAATTTGGCTAAGTTTTCTTCATAGAAATTGTTTCTTATTGTCTTAACTTTATTCTCCTTTTTGAATCACTTCATTTGGAGTTTTGTAGCTCAAGTTATAGCCATTTGAATCATGGCTGCTGGATTGGACTTAACCAGATTTCTGGGCAAATTTCTTAGTTCTGGCAGTTTTAAGTCACCAAATTTGGGTGGCTAAATGACTTGGTTAAGGGCATAATTTGGGTTTGTGTTCTTCATGAAAGAATTAGGTCTATATCTCATCTTTCTACTGTTAAAATTTCAGGTCATTTAGACCTGCCTAGCCCATTTTATGGCCAAATGAATAAACACTATTCATTTGGTCATTTTTGTACAGGTCAGATTGCCTAAGTCTAGATTTGGTCAATTTGTTCACTAGGTTTTGGTCACTTTTTGTTTATGATTCCTTAATGAAAAATGTGCCATTTTGTGTCTAGTTTCATTCCCAATTGGCCTCACACCAATTGGGTTGGTAAATTTTTAGTTTTGGTCCCTAAAAGGGACCTAGGTCAAGCTGCCTGCAGATTGACCCTCTCCAATGCGAATTTAAACTTATTTCCAACAATTCATACACACCACAAATGGTCACAATTGACCATTTCTCAACTCAAATGAGGTGATTTGCATCAAGTGATCATTTTCTACAATTTTTTTCAGCCAAACCTAAGTGCCATAAACCCTAATTTCAATTTAACAAAATTCATCAAATCAAAGTGTGCCAATCACATCTACATGCTCAATTAGGCTTGCATACACATTTACTTGAATTAAAACATATCAACGCTTCACAATCCCATGGCTGGCTGAAATTTACACCTTTGTTCTCATACATAATTTTCTCAATTTTTCATGTTATTCCATCCATTTCTACTCTAATTCAAACATTTTTACTTAAAGAAAAGGTTGGATCAACTTACTTCAATTGAAGTTTTTCCAAAAGCTCCAATTCTTCTAATTTCTTCTTTCTTTTTGTTCTCAATAAGCTTGCCAAGATCCAACAATAAGATTTACACAAGAAATTTGTAGGATTTATGGGGTTGATTCAAGCTTTGAAAGCTTGAATTTTCATGGCTATGGAGGAACTAAGGAGAAAAGAGAGAGAGAGAGAGAGTGTGTGTGGACGGGAAAGTGGGAAGATGACCAATTTTTTTTCTTTTCTTTTTGTGTATTTGTCTCTCAATTTGACTTAGTCAAATTAAGTAATTAAATTAAAATTAAATATGAAGTCATGCATGATGTCATCTTGATGAGGTCATTAATTTATTTTCTTTTCTTTTTTCATTTTCATTAATTTTTTAATAGTTCTTTAATTTAATTCTCGATTCCAAAATTTTCTTTTCTCCGATTTTATTAGACAGTTAGGTTAGGAGTCAGCTCTAGGGGTAAATTGACCAAATTGGCCCTCGCTGGTTCAATCCAGTTTGCAAATAATTCAATATTTCTTCCGGATCCCTGACCTAATTATTTGACTAGCTTAACATTTCTTTTTCACGATTTTCTCTTTTCCACTGTGTTCGCAATAGTTTTAAGGACCGCAGCGTCACATTTTACGATTCGAAATTTGAGTTTAAATCGACATTGTAGTCCTTCCCAAGAAGGTCACCAATCGCTGTGACTCTCGGCTCATTTAACTTCTTGTGTTCTGTTTTCTTATTTATACTTAACTAATTGACAATTACTAATTGTCTGTATTCAGGGCTTCTCTAAGTGTCTTAGATGTAGTTCTAATCCCCTTAATTATCCGGACCGACACCGGTTACCGTAATAGTGAAATATACCATGCTATGCAAATAGGGGTGTTACAAACTACACCCAAATTAGAGCAAGCAAACATAAATTAACTGAATAAAGACCAAGTAAAATTAAAGAAAAGTAAAAGAAATGAAGTACAACTCGGTTAAACGAGCCGAGGTCACGGCGATGGGTGACCATACTGGGAAGCGACTGTGAAGATAATTGTCGATCCCAGACCCTCGAGGAACCCTAGGAAATAATTTTTGAGACTTAATTAAAGGCTTATTGAGGTATAAATGACATTAGAAATATCAAAGAAAATTCAGAAAAATTTATTTATCGGTACAGACAAAAATAACCCGATGAGCCTAATGAAGGGCATTTGGGTCATTTCACCTTCAGAGATGATTTTTGACCAACTTGTCCATTTAAGTAAGTGAGGTATATGACCTAAAATATGAATAAATATTGCTAAAAAATTAATTAAAAATAAGTAAAAGAAAGAAGATAAGAAAAGAAAAAAAAAATAAAATTCAAATATTACTTATTACATAAGGATGACATAGGGGTGATCTAATTAAAAAGAAAATTTGGACTAATTAAAAATTGACACACATAAATGAACAAGATAAATACTAATTAAAGAAGAGAAAAAGTCATCATCTTCATTTTCATCTTGTTGGCCGAACCACTCCATGAAAGCTCTTCCTCCATTTCTTTCATCTCAAGCTTAAATTTCTTGTCTTCTTCTCTATATTTTCTCAAAACCCAAAAACAAAAATTTGCTAATTGATCTTGGTGAAGATATTGGGAGCAAAAAGAAGTGGAAATAGTGAAGGTTTAGCTAGCTTGGGAATCTCACAAAAGAGGTTAGTGCACTATAAGACTTTCCTCCTTTCTTTTATAGTTATTAACACTCAAACTAAGTCAATTTTTTATGAAATTGAAAAGAAGACCTTGGATACATCGGACTTTAAAATTTGGCAGCCATGGGTTAATTGGAGTTTGATACTTTTTATGGATGTAAACTAGTCTAGTGATGATGTTTAATGAGTTATTATGTATTGAAAGTTGTATGGATTGAGAAAGCTTGACCTTGAAACCTTGAGTTAGGGTTTTGACCTAACTATTTGAGGATTTTGTGAATTTTTTTGAAATTGATCAAATTGAGACTGATTGATGAGATTTAGAAGTGCTATAAATGACAAATTGTAGTTTGGGAGTAAGGAAGAATGAATATAGGGAGTGCATGTTCTTTGCAGGAAATTCGGACCTATGAGTCCAGTGCTTTGTTTAAGCTATAACTGAAATTGTGTGACTCCAATTGGTATGAGGCCAATTGGAGGTGAAACTAGACTCAAAATACTCCATTTTTCATTAGTATACCCAAATTCTGTCCAAATCTTGGCCAATTTACTGTCCCAATCCGGATATCCAAACACTGAACCCAGAAAAATGACCAAATGAAGTTCATTTGGCCATAACTTTCTCTAGACAGGTCCAAATGACCTCATTTTTGTGTCATTGGAACACTTAGACATAGGAATACAACTTTCATTGATAACACCAAGCCTAGAAATGCCCCTAACCAAATGAAATTGCTGGCCCAAGTGAGGTCACCAAACTGACCAGAACCATTCTGCCCAGAATTTTCTAGACATAAGCCCACTCGACCAATTTTGGCAAAATGGCCATAACTTGGTCTATAAAAATTCAAATGTAATGAAACTAGTGGAAAATTTTTTATAAGACATAGGTATACAATATTGGTCTTTTGACTAAAACCAAGAAACCAAAGGAACTAGGTCAAATGGTTAGAAGAAGTTAACACATCAAAATCTGGAGTTTGACCAAATTACTCTTGACCCTAGAATAGTTTTTATAGTATATCTTCCACTAGGAAACTCTAGTTAGGATGAGCTATACTGATCTGGAACCCTAAGAAACAGGTCTCCAACTTTGTTTCAGACATTTTCCTCAAATTATGAACATAAGGACCCTAAAAGTTGAGTCAAAGCTACTGACCTGAACTTGGACCCTGAAGACATAAGGTACCTGAGTCCAGGCTAGTAATTTGGTCATAATTAATTATACAAAACTTGGAAAATTGTAATTCAAATTTCTGAGTGACCATAAGACATAGGGAAACAATTTCTATGAAGAAAAGTAGGCCTAATTTTGGCTGTAACATATTCAATTAATTAGGTAAAGTGTAACTCTAAAATATGCCTATTTAAGGAACCAGAATTAGGAAATGAACCAGTTATGGCTATTTGACCATAACTTGAGTTCTAAAACTTTAAATGACATGATTCAAAAGGGAAAACAAAGACAAGACATAGAGAAACAACTTCCATAAAGGAAGTGTAGCCAAATAAGGGCCACATTTTGGCCAAATTGCTAGGTGAATCTAAAATACTAAACCTGGACCTTGAGAAAGGTTCCTAATATGATTTGGCATATGAGATGAAATAAATTACAATAACTTGCTAGGCATGAAAATGACATGAATCAATGAAACTATGAGTATTAAATAACATTATTTTGCCTAGAGTACACCTAGACTCATTTATATAGCTTGGATCGATTGGTATACTAATTAGGGACTACAGATTGTAGTACTGTCCACATGAATCATCATTGACAGACAATATATGTCTAAGATGATTGTTCTACTGGCTTTATGCTTGCCCGTTAGCCATAGTGCCTATTATTATTACTGGCTCATGCCTGCCTGCTGGCCTAGTGCCTAACATGACCATTGCATACTGGATAAACATACAGATGTCTAACTAGTATACTCCCGTGTATCAAGTCTTTATAGTCTGTCATAGGTTACTTGGGTACAGATATGAGTAGCACATCTTAAATTTAGATAAGTACATGAAGAGATCACTGTCATGGATTTAATAAGATTGAATATGAAATTTATGAACAAAAAGATCCCGATAATCTATTACTTCCAAAGTTTCATAAATATAAAATTAATTCAAAAATTTTAGTAAATTTTATATGGACAATTATTTCAATTATTTATTATTTCTATTTCAAATTATTGCACCACTAAGTAGAAATGCTTAGCGCATTGGTTTTTCCATCGCATAGGTACAGGAAAGCACCAGTAATCGTAGCAGTAGTAAGAGAGTACAAATAGAGAGGACCAGATCTGCTACAGTGTCGGTGTCACCTCACCATTTTATTTTGGGTAGGGCTCATGTGTATTTAAATTTTGCATTTTGGATTATTGTACATAAGTAAATGGTGTAAATTATTTTAAGACATGTAATTAAATTTTTGGATTGTATATAAATTATAAATATTATACTTAATTTTATATGAATGAAATGTAGTATTTTATTTACTTGAAATGAGTACAAGTATTATGATGACATGATTTATGGAAAATGATATGAATGTGTATTTTTAACAGGTAAATAAGTAAACCCGCCATACACTAGTAAAATAGAAGAGACTCTGTCCGAGTCTCCATCAATGAAATAGGATAAAAAAAAATTCTACACGTAAGATAATACGATTAAATGGAAAGTAGAATAATATTGTACCCGGCAAGACAGGATAGGGTGCTCCGGCACCGAATGTAGCACACCTTGATCTGCTACACTACAGACAGATGAGGGGTGTTACATAGTATTCTTTATAAAGTTTGTTGCCCTATTTCTTATGGTCACTCAGAATTTTGGATTGTAATTTTTTCAAGTTTTGTAGAATTACTTATAGCCAAATCATTGGCCTGGACTCAGGTACCCTATGCCAACAGGATTCCAGTTCAGGTCAATGACTTTGACTCAACTTTTAGGATTCTTACATTCATAATTTGAGGAAAGTGTCAGTGTCTAAAAGAAGGTTGGAGTCCTATTTCTTAGGGTTCCAGAAAAATATGGCTCATCCCAATTGGAGTTTCTTAGTGGGAGATATGACTAAAAGACCATTCCGGGGTCAAGTGATCACTTAGGCAATTTCCAGAATTTGTATACTAACTTGACCTAGTTCCCTTGCTTTTTGGGTTTTGGTCAAAATACCAATATTGTATATTAATGTCTTATGGAAATTTTGCCACTTATTTCATTGCATTTGGGTTTCTGTAGACCAAGTTATGGTCTCTTTGCCAAAACTGGTCAGGTAAGCCTATTTCTAGCATTTTCTGGGCAATATGATTCTGGACAGTTTTGTGACCTAACTTGGGCCAACAATTGGATTTGGTTTAAGGCATTTCTGGGCTCTATGGTCTACATAAAAGTTGTATTCCTATATCTAAGCTTTCCAATGGTATAAAATTCAGGTCATTTGGACCTGTCTAGTGGCAGTTATGGCCAAATGAATGTGTACTGTTCATTTGGTCAAGTTTCTGGGTTCATCATTTGGTCATCCAGATTAGGACAACAATTTGATCAAGTTCTGGACAGAATTTAGGCATGGTTTCTTCATGAAAAATAGAGCATTTTAGGTCTATTTTCATCTCCAATTGGCCTCATACCAATTAGAGTAACATAATTTCAGTTATGGCTCAAAACATTCACTGGATTTTTCAAGTCTCAACCTACATGGAAAAGTACACTTTCAAATTTCATTTCCTCCAACTCCCAAACTACAAATTGACATTCATGGCACTTTTAATATCATCAATTCATCTCAACACAATCAAATTCCAGCTATTACACAAAGTCTCCAATAGTTAGGTTAAAACCCTAACTCCAATTTATCAATCACAATATATACATGCAATCAATTTCTCACACATATAACTTCATCTACACATCCATTAACATCACTAAATACCATTTACATGTATGAAAACATTAAACTGCCATTTTTTCAAAGCTGCCAAAATCTAGAGTTTTAAATTACTAATCATTTTCTTCCAATTTCATGTCATACTCACTCATTTCAACCTCAATTTAAGATTTAACAAGGAAAGGAGAAGAAAACTAACACTAACCTTGAATGGAAAATCTTCAAGTTGCTAAAACTTCACCAATCCTTTCTTTCTTGGCTACCTATAGTCTTCCCAAGGTGTGGTGACTAATTTTTGTGAAGAAATTTATTAGGATTATGGTGAGAATGGGAGGGATTTAGAGCTTGGAAGAGAAAATTCCATGGAGGAAAAATGGAAGAAGAATTCGGCCATGAGAGAGAGCTTAGGAAGAAGATGAAGTTAGTGGATTAGATTTTGTCATCTTATGCTATTTATACTCCACTAAGATTTATTTATTAATTTCAATCCTTAAAGTTTTAATAATTCTAATAATTCTCCTTTATGTTTCCTTTAATTATATTACATATAGTTTCATATTTTCATGGGATTTTCAAAATTTAAATATCACTCATTTTAATAGACATTTAGGTCAAAATTCGACTCTAGGTGTCAAATGACCAAAATGCCTCTGTAACATCCTCATTTTAGCTAGTCTGTACAGTCTACTGTTCTGGTGACCAGTGTCGCTCCGGACAGCTAGAACGTTCGGAAAAATATTTAAACTAAAGTGAGAAACCAAAAAAAAAAATTAACTCAAATATTAATAAGAAAAAAAATTTAGGAAAAATTATAAAATAATTCTTGGGACTCCAGAGAAGGGTCATTGAGATTCTTATGGCATTAGAATACCAAGAAAATACTTAGAAAAATTTTTCAATCGGTATAGATAATTTTGGCCCGTTAAGCCAAACGGAGGGTATTTTGGTCATTTCGTTTTCAAAGATGATTTTTGGGCCAACTTGTCCAGTAAAATAAATAATTTATATAACATAAAATATGAATAAATATTGTTAAAAATTTAATTGCAATTAAATCGATAAGAAATAGAGAGAAAATGAAAGAAAATGGATTTATGACATCATCATGATGTCATTAAAACTCTCCCAACCAACCCAATGTTGACACATGGCATAAACATATATAAAAGAGACTAAATGGGCTGAAAATGAAAAAAAAAATCAGAACCACTTCTTTCTCTTTCCTTCTTGCCCATGGTCACCATGAACAAGCTTTTTCAAGCTTGATTTTTCCTAGCTTTCTTCCACTAAAAACCCTAATTGTCAACACAAAAACTTGCTCTTACACCTTGGTGATTCTTTTGGGAGCAAAAAGAAGACGAAAACAAGAGCTTTAGCAAGTGGGAAAATCTCACTCCATAGAGGTTAGTGACCTAACCTTAATTTTTACTTTGAATACATGTTTAAGGACTTGAATGAGTGTAAATTTCAAAGGAAAATTGTTAAAAACCACTTGTATGTCATCCCATATTTTTCGGCAGCCATGGTTAGGGTTTGATTGTGTTAAGTTTAATGAATTTAAAAGACCATCATGGCAGCCCACAATATGTACCCACTAAGTGGATTGATGAAGTGAAGTGAAAATGCATGTGTGGTAATGTGTGAGTTAGGGTTTGGGGTGCAGAAATGGGACTTTGACTATGTGATGATGAAAATAGGTATTAATGGTCAATTAGTGACCATTTAGTTCTATTTAAATAAAAAATGAAGTGTGTTGAGTGATGGGATTTGGGTTTGTAGTGGCTGCCCTTGGTGACCTGCAGAATTGGACATGAGTCCAGTAGGGTTGGGCAGCCATAACTTGAAATGTAGAGGTTCAATTGGTGCAAGGCCAATTAGACATGAAACTAGACACATAATGTCACAACTTTGGTGAAGAAACTATGCCCACAAAACCAAACCAAGTGGACCAAAATCTTGCTCTAATCCGGGTGATCTGCAGTCTGCCTGGGCAAAATGACCAAATGAACAGTGTTTGGTCATTTGGCCACAACTCAGTGTAGAAAGGTCCAATTGACCTGAAATTTTACCAACAACAAGCTGAGATATAGACCAAAAACTTTTATGGAGAAACCTAACCCAAATTATGACCAGAACCTATCCAACAAGTGAGTTGTATTCACTATTCATTGCACTGTAGATATGGTCAGTCCAGAAATTTTGGACAAAATTTCAATCTGGCCAGTTGTGGTTTTTGGACCATAACTTGAGCTAAAAAACTCCAAATGGAGTGATTCAAAAAAGGAAATGCAACTAGACAAAATAAGAAACAACTTTCATGTTGATCAGTTTTCCAAATTCCCACTGCAAAAATGACTAATGGAACAGTAAATACAAAGCATGAAAACTAAAAATTTTGTCCAATTAGCATTAAGCTTAGAAATGGTATTGGCAACCAATACCAATAAGTTTAAAATGCAAAATGTGGCATGTTGGGAGTATTTAAACCAATGTACCTATTGTCTAAGCAAAAGTCAACATTTTGGTTGACTAATGAAGTGAATAGTAACACCAAAACTTGAAATTCAAAAATTGTAAAACTTAAAAATGTAATATGCCCTAGTATACCTAACAAGATTGGTTTGGATAGCTTGGCATGCTAATAGGGTTCTGTTAGCAGTACTACATATGGCTTCATGCCATTCTGTGTTTCATGGCTCCCATGCCATTCTGTGACATAATAGCCTTTGGCTATGTTATTTGAGTTGATATACTTGGGTTTTAACCCTGATAATTGTTACAGCTTATTAGCTATTCTGTTGCACACCGGGAGACACAATGTGACCGATGGTGTGATGGTCTAAGGTACTTAGTACCCAGTGCTAGTTTACTCATTTATCCAGTCCAGTCAACTAGTATGGGTTACTCGGGCAATAATAATAAACCTTACCAAATTTTAAGTGAATAATACTGCAAATAATACCAGAAATTAAGTCTACCCAAAAATGAAATCATACATTCTGCATAATTATTTTATTCTATTTTATTTTTATTTTATATTGTCACCACTAAGCAGAATTGCCTAGCGCGTCGCTTTTGCCACACGCAGGTACTGGAGACCTAGCTAGGGAGCCCAGCAGACATCAGACGGGGTGAGCCTTCAAAGCTGCATCCGGGGTTCAGAGTCACCTCACATCTGCACTCCATATGGTAGGACATTAGGACTATAGGTGGCCCTTTTGTGTTTTTGCATTTTGTATTAGTTTGGATTGTAACTATAAACTCCTGTAATTATATATTGATGTAAATATATGAAATTTTATATTATTGAGATTTTCTGCATAATGTATGTTGATAAATGAAATGTTGAGAATTATTTGTGAATATGCTTCAAGTGATGAAGTGAACAAAAAGGTTTTGAAAATAGTATTGTGATTTGAGATTGAGATTTTGAGATTGACTTGAATGTGTATAATGGAGTTTGGATTTGGAAATTATTTTGGAAGTGTTTTTAAACAGGTTCAGAAGAACTGTTTTTCCAATTTACAGCCGGCACTCTGCCGGATTTTCTATAAAATTTACGGATAAATTCAGATTTATCAAAATTGAAAATAAATGAATTAAAAGAGATAAATTGTAATAGAAATATAAATTGGTGCTCCAGCACACTGAGTGGCATAACTTGCTCAGCTACACTGTAGACGGGTTAGGGGTGTCACATTTAGTGGTATCAGAGCATCGGTTTAGGCGTTTCTGGGCCTAGATAGAGTACATACCATTGCATTGCATTTGTAAGTGTTTAGGTAACACTGATGCAGATATGTTTGTTTTCTTATTTTGAATAGGTTATGGATCCTGCTTCACAAAGAGCAGTTGAGGAAGAGGTGGAGAGTCGTGCTCCACCAAGGGCTGAATCTGGGGGCAGGGTAGAATCTGCTCCACCAAATTTGAGGCACTGTCCAACCTCGCTTTGCTCTATTTCAAAGAAATGACTGAATTCTACAGGCAAATGATGGGGGCAATTCCACCACCACAACCACGACCACAACCACCACCAAAGACTACGAAATCTCATTTAGAGAAATTGAGAAAGTATGGGGCTGTGGACTTCTTTGGGAAGAGGGAGGATGATCCCATGGCCACAGAAAACTGATTGGATAGAACCATCAGAGTGCTGAAACAGCTAAATTGCACCCCCGAGCAGAACCTGGTGGGTGCTATGTCCCTACTTCAGGATGATGCATATCAGTGGTAGGACACAGTAACCAGTGAGGTGCAACCTGAACGGATCACCTGGGAATTCTTCCTCACAGAGTTCACGAAGAAATATATTAACAAAGTGTATTTAGAAGAACGAAGAAGGGAATTTATCAGTTTGAGACAAAGACAGTTGTCAGTGGCTGAGTATGAGCGTGAGTTTATCAGACTGAGCCGGTATGGGAGGGAGATAGTCCCTACAAAGGCAGAGAGGTGCAGACGGTTTGAAGAAGGGCTCAATGACAACATCAAAGTCATGATCATAGCACTGGAGATCACGGATTTTTCTAAACTAGTAGATGCAGCATCAAAAGTGGAAAGGGTCAGAATCAATGAACAAAATAGAAGGGAAAGACAGCAGAAGAGGGGTTCGGATCAATTCAGTACATTTTCTACTCCCAGTAAGAAGAGTAAGGGTCCTCCTGCTCAGAGTTCAGGACCACCACAAGGTCAGGGCCAGTCTCAGGGGCCCAGACCACAGTTCACATCTAGGAGAGGCCAGTCCATCCCATCAATGGGCAGCTCTCTAGGGATGGTGTTTAGGGGACCAGCCCCTGCATCTTCTGCTTGTCAGTACTGTCAGAAGTGGCATAAGGGGGAATGTTTGCGAGTGACCAATGCATGCTTATGGTATGGATCGACAGAACATCAGATCAAGAATTGTCAGAAGAGGACTACTACAGTTGCTCCAACACAAACTGACAGACCTGCTCCTGCACCATAAAGGGGTAGGAAGCCTGGTAAACCTGAGGCAGCTGGTCCATCACTGAGGCCTGCATCCGAGTCAGCTGAGAGGCCAGACACTAGAATACCAGCCAGGGCCTATGCCATCAGAGCTCAGGAGGAGCAAGATGCCCCGAATGTCATCAGGGGTACGTTTTCTCTCTACAACACTTCTGTACATGCATTGGTGGATCTAAGATCCACTCATTCCTACATTTGCATCAAACTACCCATAGAGAGGGGAGTTCCAGTAGAGGAGAGTGATCAAGACATTCTGGTCACAAATCCACTAGGCCACAGTGTGGTAGTGAATAAAGTGTATAAAGGTTGCCCGTTGAGGATTCAAGGGTATGAATTCTCGACAAACCTAATTGAGTTGCCCTTCCACGAGTTTAACGTGATTTTGGGTATGGACTGGTTGTCACATCATCAGGCAATAGTTGATTGCAAATTGAAGAGGATTTCTCTGAAAACTTCTGAGGGTAATGAGATTACTGTTGTGGGAGAAAGGACAGATTTCCTGTCCAATGTTATCTCAGCCACAGTTGTAAGAAGATTAATAAGAAAATGCTGTGAAGCTTACCTAGCACACGTGGTTGATACTAGGCAAGCTAAGCCAAACCTGTGTAATATACCCACAGTAAGAGACTTCCCAGATGTATTTCCTGAAGAGTTGCCTGGTTTACCTGTGACACCCCTTACCCGTGTACAGTATACCCGAGTAAGTAATGTCACACGATGTACCGGCACACTCTAATATACCTTAATTAATTATATCATGCTTTTGCATATAATTTATGAAATATACTTTATTTAAGCCATTTAGCAAAATTTTTTATTTATTTGAGGTTCCGAAAATCTTATAGAAAATCCGGCGGAGTACCGGCTAAAAATGGAGAAAACAGTTCTTCGAAACCTGTCAAAAACACTTCCAATAAACAAATTCATTCATTCCCAACTCCAATATCATCACAAAACTCAATATCAAGATCTCAACAATTTTTCAATTTCAGGTCTCAACAATCTTTCCATTTCTCAAACATCCCTTTCTCAGGGTTCTCATATATAAACAACAATTAAATACTCAAATTACTTCCATACATAACCATAAATCTTTATTATTTACATGAACCCCAAAATACATTACATAAATCCCAAATACATATGAGAAAATAAAAATTTAATTACAAAATGACAAAATGACATCTAGTGTCCTACCAATGCCTTTGCAGTGACGAGGTGACACGGACATCTTGAAGCTGCAGGATGGACTCACCCGATGCGTGGTCTCTTGGGCTCACAATCGGGATCTCCAGTACCTACGCGTGGCAAAAGCAACGCGCTAAGCAATAATGCTTAGTGGTGCAATAATATAATAGAAGAAAATAGCAAGAAAATGAATGTGTATAGAATGTGTATGCTTTCTTTGTTTGGTATTGGTATAACCATTATTGCGTTAACGTTGTTCACTTTTATTCATTTGGTTGCCCCAAGTAAACCTATACTAGACGACTGGACTGGATAACGGGTAAACTGGCACTGGGTACCTAGTACCTCGGGCCATCACACCATCGGTCACATATGCATCTCCCGGCAGGTAAATGCAGCTAAAAAGTCAGAATAATATCAGCACAAGGCCAAGTCTCAATACAAAGTCGAATGGCTACAAGCCATGAAATCACAGAATGGCATATTGCCATGTGCGATCGCTAATCTGAACCCTATTGGCATGCCAAACTATCCAAACCAATCTTGTTAGGTATACTAGGGCATTTGAAACTTTTAAATTCTTCAATTTGTGAATTTCAAATTTTTAGTGTCACTATTCATCTTATTGGTCAACAAAAATGTTGACTTTTAGAATAAAAATATGTACATTGACTTTGGCACTCCCAACATACCACATTTGGCATTCCAAACTTGTTGGCATTAAGCATTTATACCATTTCAAAGTTTAAAGCAAC
The DNA here is from genome assembly GCF_030052815.1 of Hevea brasiliensis. Taxonomy (NCBI): domain Eukaryota; kingdom Viridiplantae; phylum Streptophyta; class Magnoliopsida; order Malpighiales; family Euphorbiaceae; genus Hevea; species Hevea brasiliensis. The sequence goes on along the minus strand of NC_079495.1, from coordinate 50,448,528 downwards.
ACAAGCAAAATTTTAAGTTTTTGTGAGTCAACTTCACTATTCCATTGGACACTGTTGCTGTGGGAATTTGAAGAAATGTAAAACATGAAAGTTGTTGCTTATTTTGTCTAGTTGAATTTTCTTTTTTGAATCACTCCATTTGGAGTTTTGTAGCTCCAGATATGGTCCAAAAACCACAGATGGCCGGATTACCATTCTGCAGAAATTACCATATCTATAGTAACATGAACAGTGACTGCCACTGCCATTTGGATTAGGTTCTGGCCATAATTTGGGGTAGGTTTCTTCATGAAAGTTGTTTGTCTATGTCTTAACTTGTTGCTGTAAAAATTTCAGGTCAATTGACCAAATCTACAGTGAGTTATGGCCAAATGAACAGTTACTGTTCATTTGGTCAATTCTGCAGAATCAGTTTCAGGGTATCCGGATTGGGGCCAAGTTTTGGTCCTCTTGCTTTGGTCTTTTGGGCATGGTTTCTTCAGTAAAAATGTGCCATTATAAGCCTAGTTTCATGTCCAATTGGCCAAACACCAATTGGACTAACACAACCAAAGTTATGGCTGTGTAATTGGACTGAAATTTCAGTCCATTTGCTGCTGTCCTAGGGCAGCTCACACCTTGACTTTGCCATACCATTTTTCAGTCCAAATTGTGGTCAACATACCTCAAATGGTCACTTATTGACCATTAGAGTGTTCTTTAACAGTTTGATAAGCCAAGTTAATTTTTCATTCCTCAAAACCCTAATGTCCAATGCAATTTACCCATAAACCTCAATTAGCACACTAGTTCAACATCTATGTAGATATATAGCTTAAACATAATCTCCAATTCATGCTAAGTCCATTAAAACCATCAAAACACTCCCTTATTGTTCCTTCCTTAGGGCTGCCGAAATTCAAGGCATGCATAAGCATAAATTTCATTCATTTAAGTGACAATTTCTTGCTCACTTTAAGGCTTTAACATGGAATAAAGGAGATTTAAGTATATATGTGCACTAACCTTGAATAGGGCAGATTTTTCCCAACTCAAAACTTCACTTTTCTTCCTTTTCTTGGCTGCCAAAAGCTTTGTCTATGTGTGGGATTAATTTTTGATGAAGGGACTTATGGGTTTTAGGGTGAGGAAGCATGGAAATTTGAAGCTTTCAAGAACCAAAAATGGAGGAGCATGGTGAAGGGATTTCGGCTGCAATGGGAAAGGAGGGATGGCTGCTGCATTTTTTTTTATTTTGGTCTTCTTTTAACCTCTTTTATTTGTTAGTCAAATAGTTGCTTAATGGTGATTGGTTGGAAATTTTAAATGACATCATACTATGTCATTATTTGCATTATTTTGCATTTTCTTTTCTTTTCTTTCACTACTCATTTCCAATTTCATTTTTAGTAATTTTTCTTCATATTTTATGTCATATTAATTATTTACTCAACTGGACAAGTCGGCCAAAAATCACCTCTGAAGGCGAAATGACCAAAATGCCCTCCGTTTGGCTGAACGGGTCAAAATTGTCTGTACCGATTGAAAAATTTTTCTAGGTATTTTCTTGGCATTCTAATGCCATGGGAACCTCAATAACCCTTCTCTGGAGTCCCAAAAATTATTTTATAATTTTTCCCCCGGGTCTAGGGCTCCTCGTTGCGAGAACCGCAACTTCCCTCTGGTTACCCATCGCTAGGGCACCGGCTCGTTTAACTTGGTTGTATTTTTTTTCTAAAATTTTTACTAAATTTTTCTTATTAATATTTGAGTTAATTATGGTTCCTGACTTTAGTTTAAATATTTTTCCGGACGTTCTAGCTGTCCGGACCGACACCGGTCACCGGAACAGTAGGATGTACGGAGTGGTTACCGGGAGGGTGTTACATTACCACCAGAAAGGGAAGTCGAGTTTGCTATTGAGGTAATGCCAGGTACAGCACCCATTTCCATTGCTCCTTATAGGATGGCACCCACTGAATTGAGGGAGTTGAAAACTCAGTTGCAAGAGTTGCTTGATAAGGGGTTCATACACCCCAGTGTGTCACCATGGGGAGCTCTGGTGCTATTTGTGAAGAAAAAGGATGGAACCTTGAGATTGTGTATTGATTACCGGCAGTTGAACAAAGTAACTGTGAAGAACAAATATCCATTGCCCAGAATCGATGATCTGTTTGATCAGTTGAAAAGAGTTGGTGTATTTTCAAAAATTGATCTCAGATCAGGGTATCATCAGTTAAGGGTAAAGGATGCAGATGTGTCAAAAGCATTTGAACCGGTTCGTAACCCCGCATGGGCATTATGAATTTTTAGTGATGCCGCTTAGGTTAACAAATGCACCAGCAGCATTTATGGACCTTATGAACTGTATCTTCCATCCATATCTAGATTGGTTTGAAGTGGTCTTTATTGATGATATTCTGGTGTATTCCAAGACCAGGGAAGAACATGATGAACATTTAAGGATTGTTCTGCAAACCCTGCAAGAAAAGAAGCTGTATGCTAAGTTGTCCAAGTGTGACTTCTGGATGAGTGAAATCTCCTTCCTTGGACAAATAGTATCACCGAGGATTAGTGGATCCCAAAAAGATAGAAGCAGTGATGGAGTGGAAGCCTCCCAGAAATACAACTAAGGTCAGAAGTTTCTTGGGGCTAGCTGGGTATTACAGAAGATTTGTGAAGGGGTTCTCTCTTATAGCTGCTCTAATGACTAAGTTGTTACACGAGAATGTGAAATTTGGCTGGAACGACAAGTGCCAAGCCAGTTTTGAGAGACTGAGGGCTATGTTGACAGAAGCACCAGTGTTAACACAGCCAGTGTCGAGAAAAGACTTTGTGGTTTGCAGTGATGCCTCACATAATGGGCTAGGGTGTGTATTGATGCAAGAGGGGAAAGTGGTCACCTATGCTTCTAGGCAGTTAAGGCCACATGAACAGAACTACCCTACTCATGACCTAGAGTTAGCGGCAATTATCTTCGCACTGAAGATATGGAGGCATTATTTATATGGTGAAAAATGCTACATCTATACAGACCACAAGAGTCTAAAATATTTGCCAATCCAAAAGGAGCTCAATCTTAGATAGAGGCGATGGATTGAGTTCCTAAAGGACTATGATTGTGTGATAGATTATCATCCTGGGAAGGCAAATGTAGTTGCTGATGCTTTGAGCAAGAAGTCCATCACAACTTTAAGATCACTAAATGCCTGTCTGTCCTTAGCTCAATATGGAGCTATTTTGGCTGAGTTGCAAGTGAGACAGATACAAGATGGGCATAGGGCAGATGAAAAACTAATGGCCATTGTGGGTAAAATTCCAGAGGGAAAGGAAACTGAATATGAGGTGAAAGCAGATGGGTGTTTGTACTACAGAGGAAGAGTGTGTGTACCAGATGATGGGGAACTGAAGACTAGTATTCTGAGAGAAGCACACACTAGTGTTTATGCTATGCACCCGAGAAGCACAAAAATGTATAAAGATTTGAAGCCTCATTATTGGTGGCCTGGTATGAAGAGGGATATAGCTGACTATGTGACTAAATGTTTAACATGTCAGCAAGTTAAAGCAGAACATCAAGTTCCATCAGGATTGCTACAGCCTATAGGCATACCTGAATGGAAATGGGACCGGGTCACTATGGATTTTATTAGTGGTCTACCTCTCACCCAAAAGAAGCATGATGCAGTGTGGGTGATAGTGGATAGATTGGCGAAGTCAACATATTTTCTGCTAGTTAGGACTAACTACTCACTGGAGAAGCTAGCAGAATTGTATATCAGTGAGATAGTTAGACTGTATAGAATCCCACTTTCCATCATATCTGACCGAGACCCAAGGTTTACATCGAGATTCTGGAAAAAGTTGCAAGAAGCCTTGGGCACACAACTCCATTTTAGCACTGCTTTTCATCCCCAGACGGATGGACAGTCAGAACGAGTAATCCAGGTAAACCTAAAAACTAATTGAATTTTTGCAAGTAATAAATTGAAATGATAGTAACACTGTGAATTATGTGATAGATCCTGGAGGATATGCTAAGGAGTTGTGTCATTGAGTTTGAGGGGAGTTCGGATAGATACCTCCCACTGGCAGAATTTACATATAACAATAGCTACCAAGCTAGCATTCAAATGGCTCCGTATGAAGCACTGTATGGGAGGAAATGTAGAACCCCAGTGTGTTGGACTAAATTGGGTGAAGATAAACTGGTAGGACCAGACCTGGTAAAATAGACTGAAGAAAAAGTAAAGATAATCAAAGCTAACCTGAAGGTTACCTCAGATAGACAGAAATCTGATGCTGACTTGAAGAGAAAAGAGATAGAGTATGCAGTTGGCGATAAAGTGTTTCTCAAAGTCTCACCGTTGAAGAAAGTACTGAGGTTTGGGAGAAAGGATAAGTTAAGCCCTAGGTTCATTGGCCCATATGAAGTCATTGAACGTGTGAGACCAGTGGCCTATTGGCTAGCTTTACCACCATAACTGGATAAAATTCATAATGTATTCCATGTTTCCATGCTGAGAAGATATCGTTCAGACCCTTCACATGTCATTTCCATGGAAGAGATTGAAATCCAACCGGACTTGACATATACAGAAGAACCTATCCAGATCCTAGCTCAGGAAGTGAAGGAACTGAGAAATAAACAAATTCCACTAGTAAAAGTACTTTGGAGGCACCACAACACTGAAGAGGCAACTTGGAAAAGTGAAGAGATAATGAGGCAAGAGTTCCCTCAACTGTTTGCATCAGGTAAATTTCGAGAATAAAAATTTTCTTAGAGGAGAAGAGTTGTAACATCCTCATTTTAGCTAGTCTGTACAGTCTACTGTTCCGGTGACCAGTGTCTGTCCGGACAGCCTGAACGTTCGGAAAAATATTTAAACTAAAGTGAAGATGTAACATCCTCCCGGTAGCAACTCCGTACATTCTACTGTTCCGATGACCGGTGTTGGTCCGGACAGCTAGAATGTCCGGAAAAATATTTAAACTAAAGTGAGGAACCATAATTAACTCAAATATTAATAAGAAAAATTTAGGAAAAATTTTAGAAATAAAATACAACCAAGTTAAACGAGCCGATGCCCAAGCGATGGGTAACCAGAGGGAAGTTGCGGTTCTCGCAACGAGAAGCCCTAGACCCGGGGAAAAATTCATAAAATAATTTTTGGGACTCCAGAGAAGGGTCATTGACGTTCCTATGGCATTAGAATGCCAAGAAAATACTTAGAAAAATTTTTCAATCGGTACAGACAATTTTGACCCGTTAAGCCAAACGGAGGGCATTTTGGTCATTTCGCCTTCAGAGACGATTTTTGGCCGACTTGTCCAGTTGAGTAAATAATTATTATGACATAAAATATGAATAAATATTGCTAAAAATTAAATTGGAAATGAGTAGAGGAAAGAAGAAAAGAAAATGAAAGAAAATGCTAATTATGACATCATATGATGTCATTTAAATTTCCTCCACCAATCACAATTTGTTAAACTCATTAAAAGAGATAAAAGAGACAAAAAAATATGAAAAACCAATCTGCATCTTCAACCTTGGGCAGCCTAAAAAACGTTGAGAGAGAGAGAGAGAAGAGGTTCCACCATTAACACTCCATTCAAGCTCCATTTCTCTCTTTGTTCCACCATAAAATCCCTTCTTCACTTCATTAAAACTTGTCTACTCATCTTGGGAAAGTGTTTGGCAGCCTAGAAAAGGAAAGAAAAAGAAGTTTGAGCTTGGGAAAATCTGCCCTACAAGAGGTTAGTGCCTATTATGCATACATCTTTCTCTTTCCATGATTAGAGACCTAAAATAAGCAAGAATTTGTGAATTAAATGAATGGAATTTATGTGTATGGATACAATGAATTTTGGTAGCCCTAGGGAGGAACAAGATTAAGTGTTTTTGATGGACTTAGAGTGGACTAAAGATGATGTATAAGGTATATATATATATGAATGATGAATTGGTGTTCTAACTAAGGTAATTGGTGTAATCCTTGAAAATGAGCTAGGGTTTGGGAGTGAAACTTGGATTTAGCTTATGAAATTGTGAAAGAACATTTTAATGGTCAATTAGTAACCATTTGAGGCAAGTTCACCATAATTTGAAGAGATTTAGAGTGATGCAAACTGAATTGGTGGGCTGCCTAATGAGTGCAGCAGGGTGGCTGTGATTCCAGCCCACTTGGACTGCCATATCTTTGGCTGTGTTGGTCCAATTGGTGTTTGACCAATTGGACATGAAACTAGGCTTATAATGGCACATTTTTGCTGAAGAAACCATGCCCAAAAGACCAAAGCAAGAGGACCAAAAGTTGGCCCCAATCCGGATACCCTGCAACAGCACCTGCAGAAATGACCAAATGAACAGTAATTGTTCATTTGGCCATAACTCACTGTAGATATGGTCAATTGACCTGAAATTTTTACAGCAACAAGTTAAGACATAGACAAACAACTTTCATGAAGAAACATACCCCAAATTATAGCCAGAACCTAACCCAAATGGCAGTGCAGTCACTGTTCATGTTACTGTAGATATGATAATTTCTGCAGAATGGAAATCCGGCCAGTTGTGGTTTTTGGACCATATCTGGAGCTACAAAACTCCAAATGGAGTGATTCAAAAAAGGAAATTCAACTAGACAAAATAAGGAACAACTTTCATGTTTACCATTTCCTCAAATTCCCACTGCAACAGGGCTTAATGGAACAGTAAAGTTAGGCTTTAAAAACTGAAAATTCTGCCCTCTTGGTTTTAAGCATAGAAATGGTAATGGCAATCAATTCCAACAAGTTTTAAATACAAAATGTGGTATGTTTGGGGTGTTAAAACCAATACACCTATTTTCTATCCAAAAGTCAATATTTTTGTTGACCAATGAGGTGAATAGTGACACTAAAACTTGAAATTCAAAATTTGAAATTAGAAATGCATCTAGGGGACTTTAAATTGCAATTGGCAGTTGATACTAGCAAATGTAAAACTCAAAATGTGGAATCTTGGTATAATTAGAATTAACATATCCCTTAAGTATGAAAAAGTCAACATTTTGGTTGACTAGTAAGGTGAATAGTAATCAAAATGAGTAACAAACTAAGATGAAGACCTAGAACCAATTCTAAGCTTAAATGCTTAGAATTGTATGACAAATGTGGACTATGCATCCTAGTCAAAATTGTTAAAAAGAAATTAAGGCCATAAAATTGAAATCCATGAAATATTCATGGATTACTTGAAACATGAAAAATAAGTCACCTAATTGATGTGAATAGATAGTTAGGGCTTATATGCCCATCACAAATGGAATTCATAAAATATTAATAACTCAACTTGAAATATAAAATTGTGACTACATAAGTAGATTCTTAAATGTATAAATGAGAAAGGAAAATGTTTTGAATACAATGGTACATGTGAACCATTGTTTAGAATTGTGATCAATATAAATAACATAATGAATGAATAAATGAACTATATTAATGTATGAATGAGACATTAGTTCTTATTATTATAGAAAGGAGAAGTATTTTGAGTACAATGGTATAAAAGGATAATTGATGTGAATTGTGATCATAAAAAATGATCAAATGAATGTATGAATTATAATTGAAATTTATCATGAAATAATGAATTCATAAACACAATATATTAATATTTAATGATATTATGTGCCCTTGTATTGCCTAGACACGTGTGTCAGATTGGATAGATTGGCATGCCAATAGGGTATTGTTTTAGCGAAGCAATGAAAGGCTTTATGCTGTATTCATGGCTTTATGCCCGTATTCATGGCTTTATGCCAACATTCATGGCTTTTATGCACGATTATGTGTTATCATGGCTCTTTAGCCATACCGATCGCATACGTGGTTGGCGTTCTGCGTCCCATGGTATGACGGCCCGAGGCAATCATGTCCAGCACCCAACGTTATCGATTTAGTCAGCCTGTCATAGGTTACTTGGGCAGTGAAATTTATTGAGATAAGTTAAGAATATTAGCAATTAAAAATATTAGAAATTAAATAAAATAAATGAGTAAGATGACCTAAAATAAATTAGGATAGTTATTTATTAGAAAGAATCGAAATGAACTGCACAGATATCAAAATTTACTTATTATAAAATAATCTGAGACAACCTAGTAAGTATAGAGAAAATGCTAAAGGATTAGCAAAGAAAATTATAACATAAATGAATATTGCAAACGTGCTTATATAACAATATAAGCATAAATTTATTATTTTCAAATCATTTTTCTTTGTACATCATTACTGTACATTGGCAAATAAACACTTTCAAAGAAGACTAAATTAGGATTAAACATATTAAATCCCATATGAATATAAATTGAGTATTTTTATAAATTTTGTATATTGTACATTATCACTGTGAATTTCAAAATTAAATGCTTCCAAAGCGAAACAAATGAGAACAAAAGATAATTAATATTAGACACATTGTATTAAATTAAATTGATTCTTAAATATTCAAATTATGCTTCGTTCTTTCTTTATTTGTGTATTTTATTTTCTTGTTCTATTATTGCACCACTAAGCAGCAATGCTTAGCGCGATGGAATTGTTTCTCGCAGTAATCAAGTTAAAGCCCAAATAATACTAAGCAGAGATTTTGGAGTCCAGATCTGCAGTATGTCTCAAGTATTCAAGGTTGTCACCTCCTCAGCAATGCATGTAGATAGGGCCCATATAGATCATATTTTATATTTTGTATAAAATGCTTAGAAATTGTATTGTAATGTATATTATGAACAAGTAATTAATAGGAATGTGATGTAAATTAATTAATTAGCTTTTTCATATGTAATTAATTTATATATCATGTAAATTATGAAATTTAGTAATTATTTTGTAAATTATGTAAATTAAGGAAATTTGAAAATTTTGCTTATGTAATTTGAGAATGTTTACATATGAATTGAGTGTGAATGGAAATGTATGGAAATGATTAGGAAATTGAAATGTATGGATGAGATTTGAAATATGAGAAAATTATGAGAATGATTGATGAGATCATTATGATTAGCAAGGATAAGATTTTATTTTGAAAATATTATTGAATTTCAAACAGGTGAATATTGAAATACGCCAAACGATAATAAAATAGGGAAACTCCGCTAGTTTCTCCGTCGAAAAATAATTGATATTAAAAATATAACAAGATCAAATTATGAAAGGAATAAAGTAAGATAAGATAGGGTGCTCCGGCACCGAATGTAGCACACTTTGCTCGGCTACACTGTAGTCGGGTGAGGGGTGTTACAGAAGAACAAAAAAAAAATTAACTCAAATATTAATAAGAAAAAAATTTAGGAAAAATTATAAAATAATTCTTAGGACTCCAGAAAAGGGTCATTGAGGTTTTTATGGCATTAGAATGCCAAGATTTTTCAATCGGTACAGACAATTTTGGCCCGTTAAGCCAAACGGAGGGTATTTTGGTCATTTCGTCTTCAGAGATGATTTTTGGGCCAACTTGTCCAGTTAAATAAATAATTTATATAACATAAAATATGAATAAATATTGTTAAAATTTTAATTGCAATTAAATAGACAAGAAATGGAGAGAAAATGAAAGAAAATGGATTTATGACATCATCATGATGTCATTAAAACTCTCCCAACCAACCCAATGTTGACACATGGCATAAACATATATAAAAGAGACTAAATGGGCTGAGAATGAAAAAAAAAAATCAGAACCACTTCTTTCTCTTTCCTTCTTGCCTTCACCCATGCTCCATGGTCACCATGAACAAGCTTTTTCAAGCTTGATTTTCCCTAGCTTTCTTCCACTAAAAACCCTAATTGCCAACACAAAAACTTTCTCTTTGTAGGGACGGGTGGGGGGCGTGAGGCGAAATATCATCTATTAGAATTATATAAAATGCACCAGGTAATGCCCAGGAAAGATGGTGGAGTCACAATGGTCTCACTTAAGTACCACCTCCTTAGACAGCATTTCCTAGACTTGCATTTCATACAATCCTAATAGAATCAAACCACTGGTAAGTACCGTCTTCCCATAACACTACCACGGTACTAAGGATTTATGCCACGAAGGCATAGATAGACAGGAGTCGCCACCCGGGTAATAACCGGGACATATTCAGTGTTTCTTCCGAGGGTCATGGATGGCAACTTACTCCTTGCAGAGTTTCCACAACCGTCATTACCATAGCCCAATGTCTAGGTTTGGGATAGTGGGTACGTAAGGGGAAGGTGTTAGGCACCCCTTATACCTGGTCTAACCTCGTTAATTCGAGTGCCAGTCCTCTACTAATGTTTCTAAAAGTCTTGTTTATCATTCCTTTATTAAACTTCATCCTAAAAAATGCAATTCTAATCCTACACACGCAAGTAATTCACAAAAGGGTTGTTGTTTACACATAATTTTCATGCACAAGTAATTTCTATCTATGGGGTTGCTAATTATTTAAATGATATTTACCAGATGACTAAAATTAATTTATTATTGAGAATTTAATTTACAAACAAATTCAATTTCAAATAAACCTACGTTTCTATTTAACCTAATTAATTAATTTTCACCAAGTTACCCTAAGGACAATTGAACTAAGTTAATTATGTACATGTGTAATTTATTCTAATATCGCATAAGGCCCAAACAATCACAACCTAATAAAGATTTCTAACATGCAAATTTGTTTTACAATTACCAAGTATTAAATTAAATTTATTTTACATGCCAATGTTAGTTTAATTTACAAACAAGATTAATTTTAATTTACAAAGTATTTATTTAAATTAATTACGTGCAAAAGTCGGTTAAATTAAAAACAAAGTTAATTTTAATTCACCAAATAAAAATTCTATTATTACTACAAGTTCATGCCAATGGTTATTCGAGAAGTTTAGAGCTACTTACCTGTTGGTAAATGCAGTTGCCATTGCGACAAGCTACCCTTAAAAAAAGGCCTTCTCTTCTAGTATGGCAATGATATCCCTGGCTGTGACACCCCTTACTCGGCTACAGTGTAGCCGAGCAAGTTATGCCACTCAGTGTGCCGGAGCACTCTATTTTATCTTAATTCATTTTTATCATAGTTTTGAACATAACTTGTGAAATATAATTCATTTTAAACCATTTATCGAAATTATTATTTATTTGAGGTTCCGAAAATTTTAAAGAAAATCCGGCAGAGTACCGGCTAAAAATGGAGAAAACAGTTCTTCGGAACCTGTGAAAAACACTTCCAACATTCATGTCTTATCATCTCAAACTCCAATTATTGAAAATCTCAACATTTTTCAACCATTCATTTCTCAATTTCAGTTCTCAACAACCTTTTCATTTCTCAAACATCCATTTCTCATAATACTCATATACAAACAATAAATAATGCTCAAATTTGCAATCATGACCATAACTTTCATTATTTACATGAACATCAAAATACATTACATAGATCCAAATACATATGAGAAAATAAAAATTTAGTTACAAAATGTCAAAATGACACCCAGTGTCCTACCAATGCACTGTAGAAGTTGAGGTGACACGGACACTATGCAGAACTGTGAACTGCCTTACCGAATCTGTGGTCTACTGGGCCCTCTGTCCAAATCTTCAGTACCTACGCATTGCAAAAGTGACGCGCTAAGCATAAAGCTTAGTGGTGCCAATAATACAAGAAAATATAATATGCAAATAAAGATAATAATTTCCTTGCTATTGTGTTCATAATAAATGAATAATTACTAACTTATTGTTTAGTCGAGGGCTATTCATGTTTTATGATATTAACTTCTTCATGCATTTCGTTAATTATTTTCTTCATGATCTTGAGCTTCTTTGTATTTTTGTAATCATTCCTGATACTTAATTTTTGTATTTTCTTTAATAATCAGTTCACAGTTATGCTTTTTCAATTCATTTGGTTGCCCAAGTAACCTATACTGGATGACTGGACTGGCTAACGGGTCGTTGGCACTGGGCACCGCGGTGCCTCGGGCCGTCATACCATGGGACGCAGAACGTCAACCATGTATGCAGTCAGTATGGCTAAAAAGTCATGATATCACATAATCGGGCATAAAAGCCATGCATACGGGCATAAAAGCCATGAATACGGGCATAAAGCCATGAATACAGGCATAAAGCCTTTCGTAGTACTACTAAAACAATACCCTATTGGCATGCCAACCTATCCAAACCAATCACATTAGGCCTACTAGGGCATTTTGCACTTTTAAGTTCACAATTTTTGAATTTCAAGTTTTCATGTCACTATTCATTTCATTAGTCAACTAAAATGTTGACTTTTGCATAAACAATAGGTACATTGGTTTTAGTACTCCCAACATACCACATTTTGTATTCAAAACTTGTTGGTTTTGGTCACTTTCTCAAAGCTTAGGTCATTTTGGCAAAATTGCCAATTTTTGGTTTTGGTGTCACTATTCACCTCATTGGTCAACAAAAATGTTGACTTTCGGATAGAAAATAGGTGTATTGGTTTTAACACTTCCAATGTACCACATTTTGCATTTAAAACTTGTTGGCATTAAGCATTAATACCATTTCTAAGCTTAAACCAAGAGAAGCAAAATTTTTAATTTTTGTAACTCAACTTTACTATTCCATTGGGCACTGTTGCAGTAAGAATTTGAGGAAATGGTAAACATGAAAGTTGTTCCTTATTTTGTCTAGTTGAATTTCCTTTTTTGAATCACTCCATTTGGAGTTTTGTAGCTCAAGTTATGGCCAAAATAAGTTTACTGTTCACGCAATCGCTCATGCTGAGATTTTGGGTCTGGTAGATTTTTGGTCCAACTTTGGTCAGTAATTTGATCAAGTTAAGTTCATAATTTGGTCTAACTTTCTTCTTATGAAATGTTCTACCATACCTTAGGTTTCCATCGGTTCAAGAATCGCCTAAATCCGAGTTTTCTAGAGAGAGTTATAGCCATCCAAACATTACTACTCAAGTGAAAATCTGCAGAGTTGCAGGTTTGATAACTTAACTTTGCCGAATAATTTGAATGGGTTAATGGCATAATTTGGGGTGATGTTCTTCATAAAAGTTGTTTTTCTATATCATATCTTGTTGCTGTAAAAATTTCAGGTCAATTTGACCATTCTACAGTGAGTTATGGCCAAATGAACAGTGAGTGTTCATTTGGTCATTTCTGCAGGTGCTGATTGCAGGGTATCCGGATTGGGGTCAAATTTTGGTCCTCTTGCTTTGGTCTTTTGGGCATAGTTTCTTCAGTAAAAATGTGCCATTATAAGCCTAGTTTCATGTCCAATTGGCCAAACACCAATTGGACTAACACAGCCAAGGATATGGTAGTCCAAGTGGACTGAAATCTCAGCCATCATGCTGCTGTCTTTAGGCAGCCTACCATTCCACTTTGCCATGCCATTTTTCAGTCCAATTTATGGTCAACAAACCTCAAATGGTCACTAATTGACCATTAGAATGTTCTTTAACCAATTCATAAGCCAAGTCAAATTTTCATTCCTAAACCCTAGCTAAATTTCAAAGTTTTCATAATTTCCCTAATTTCAAATTTCAAAACTTAATCAATTAAATTCCTATCACTTCTCATGCATATAACCTCATCAATCATCATCACTAATCATGTATATATGCAGGAATTCATCAAACCCCATAAGGTTCCCAAGGTTGCTGAATTAGGGATGTTTAATTCCTTAACTAATTCTTTCAATTTCTTGAATTTCCCACTTAATTTGGCATGCATACTACACCTAAAATTGAAAGAAAAGGTTTTAGTGCACTAACCTTTAAGTGGCAGAATTTCTCCAAGCTTAACTTCACTTTCCTTGTACTCTCTTGGTTGCCAAACACTTCCTCTAGGTCCAAGGACTCATTTTAGTGTTAGGGTCTTGAGGAAATATGGTGAGGAAGCATGAGAAATGAAGCTTTTGTTTGAAAATCAATGGAGGGAGAAGAGGGAGAGATTCACGTCTTGAGGAAGAAGAAGAAGAAGAGTAGCTGGTTTTTAATTCCTTTAGCCTTCATTTTGTCTCTTTTATTTGTTAATTTGATAGTTGTTTAAAGTAATTGGTTAGAGCTCTTAATGACATCATCAAGATGTCATAAATGAGCCTTTCTTTGATTTTTCTTTTCTTTTCATCACTACTCAATTTCAATTTAATTTTTAGTAATATTTATTCATATTTTAAATCATAATAATTATTTACTCAAGTGGACAAGTCGGTCAAAAATCACCTCTGAAGGCGAAATGACCAAAATGCCCTCCGTTTGGCTTAACGGGTCAAAATTATCTATACCGATTGAAAAATTTTTCTAAATATTTTCTTGGCATTCTAATGCCATAGGAACCTCAATGACCCTTCTCTGGAGTCTCAAAAATTATTTTATAATTTTTCTCCCGGGTCTAGGGCTCCTCGTTGCGAGAACCGCAACTTCCTTCTGGTTACCCATCGCTTGGGCACCGGCTCATTTAACTTGGTTGTATTTTATTTCTAAAATTTTTACTATATTTTTCTTATTAATATTTGAGTTAATTTTGGTCCCTCACTTTAGTTTAAATATTTTTCCGGACGTTCTAGCCGACATCGGTCACGAGCAGTAGAGAATGTACGGAGTTGCTACCGGGAGGGTGTTACAACTCTTCCCCTCTAATTTAAATTTCGTCCTCGAAATTTACCCAATGTAAATAGCCAAGGGGCTAATACCACTTTATTTCTTCACCTTTCCGTGTTATCCTACTTCACTTTCTCCTTAGTCTCAATCCTATCCTCAAACAGTTATGTACTCATCCTTTTTCATCTTAAATACAGTCTCCTTCTCATCTCCATTCACTATCTCATTGTCTCTTCACTCTCTTATTCCATACCTTAACCTAAAATAAACAAGAAATACAGATCTGCAATAGTGTCACCTCGACTCATATGAATGCAATGCATGATATGCAATCAATCTAGGTCCAGAAACGCCTAAACCGAGCTCTGATACCACTAAATGTGACACCCCTTACTCGGCTACAGTGTAGCCGAGCAAGTTATGCCACTCAGTGTGCCGGAGCACTCTATTTTATCTTAATTCATTTTTATCATAGTTTTGAACATAACTTGTGAAATATAATTCATTTTAAACCATTTATCGAAATTATTATTTATTTGAGGTTCCGAAAATTTTAAAAAAAATCCGGCAGAGTACCGGCTAAAAATGGAGAAAACAATTCTTCGGAACCTGTGAAAAACACTTCCAACATTCATGTCTTATCATCTCAAACTCCAATTATTGAAAATCTCAACATTTTTCAACCATTCATTTCTCAATTTCAGTTCTCAACAACCTTTTCATTTCTCAAACATCCATTTCTCATAATACTCATATACAAACAATAAATAAATGCTCAAATTTGCAATCATGACCATAACTTTCATTATTTACATGAACATCAAAATACATTACATAGATCCAAATACATATGAGAAAATAAAAATTTAGTTACAAAATGCCAAAATGACACCTAGTGTCCTACCAATGCACTGTAGAAGTTGAGGTGACACGGACACTATGCAGAACTGTGAACTGCCTTACCGAATCTGTGGTCTACTGTGCCCTCTGTCCAAATCTTCAGTACCTACGCGTTGCAAAAGCGACGCGCTAAGGATAAAGCTTAGTGGTGCCAATAATATAAGAAAATATCATATGCAAATAAAGATAATAATTTCCTTGCTATTGTGTTCATAATAAATGAATAATTACTAACTTATTGTTTAGTCGAGGGCTATTCATGTTTTATGATATTAACTTCTTCATGCATTTCGTTAATTATTTTCTTCATGATCTTGAGCTTCTTTGTATTTTTGTAATCATTCCTGATACTTAATTTTTGTATTTTCTTTAATAATCAGTTCACAGTTATGCTTTTTCCATTCATTTGGTTGCCCAAGTAACCTATACTGGATGACTGGACTGGATAACGGGTCGTTGGCACTGGGCACCGCGGTGCCTCGGGCCGTCATACCATGGGACGCAGAACGTCAACCATGTATGCGATGGCTAAAAAGCCATGATATCACATAATCGGGCATAAAAGCCATGCATACGGGCATAAAAGCCATGAATACGGGCATAAAGCCATGAATACAGGCATAAAGCCTTTCGTAGTACTGCTAAAACAATACCCTATTGGCATGCCAACCTATCCAAACCAATCACATTAGGCCTACTAGGGCATTTTGCACTTTTAAGTTCATAATTTTTGAATTTCAAGTTTTCATGTCACTATTCATTTCATTAGTCAACTAAAATGTTGACTTTTGCATAAACAATAGGTACATTGGTTTTAGTACTCCCAACATACCACATTTTGTATTCAAAACTTGTTGGTTTTGGTCACTTTCTCAAAGCTTAGGTCATTTTGGCAAAATTGCCAATTTTTGGTTTTGGTGTCACTATTCACCTCATTGGTCAACAAAAATGTTGACTTTTGGATAGAAAATAGGTGTATTGGTTTTAACACTTCCAATGTACCACATTTTGCATTTAAAACTTGTTGGCATTAAGCATTAATACCATTTCTAAGCTTAAACCAAGAGAAGCAAAATTTTCAATTTTTGTAACTCAACTTTACTATTCCATTGGGCACTGTTGCAGTAAGAATTTGAGGAAATGGTAAACATGAAAGTTGTTCCTTATTTTGTCTAGTTAAATTTCCTTTTTTGAATCACTCCATTTGGAGTTTTGTAGCTCAAGTTATGGCCAAAATAAGTTTACTGTTCACGCAATCGCTCATGCCTTGAGATTTTGGTCCGCGATTTTTGGTCCAATTTTGGTCAGTAATTTGATCAAGTTAAGTTCATAATTTGGTCTAACTTTCTTCTTATGAAATGTTCTACCATACCTTAGGTTTCCATCGGTTCAACAATCGCCTAAAACCGAGTTTTCTAGAGAGAGTTATAGCCATCCAAACATTACTGCTCAAGTGAAAATCTGCAGAGTTGCAGGTTTGATAACTTAACTTTGCCGAATAATTTGAATGGGTTAATGGCATAATTTGGGGTGATGTTCTTCATGAAAGTTGTTTGCCTATATCATATCTTGTTGCTGTAAAAATTTCAGGTCAATTTGACCATTCTACAGTGAGTTATGGCCAAATGAACAGTGAGTGTTCATTTGGTCATTTCTGCAGGTGCTGGTTGCAGGGTATCCGGATTGGGGTCAAATTTTGGTCCTCCTGCTTTGGTCTTTTGGGCATGGTTTCTTCAGCAAAAATGTGCCATTATAAGCCTAGTTTCATGTCCAATTGGCCAAACACCAATTGGACTAACACAGCCAAGGATATGGCAGTCCAAGTGGACTGAAATCTCAGCCATCATCTTTCTTGTCTTTAGCGACCTACCATTCCACTTTGCCATGCCATTTTTCAGTCCAATTTATGGTCAACAAACCTCAAATGGTCACTAATTGACCATTAGAATGTTCTTTAACCAATTCATAAGCCAAGTCAAATTTTCATTCCTAAACCCTAGCTAAATTTCAAAGTTTTCATAATTTCCCTAATTTCAAATTTCAAAACTTAATCAATTAAATTCCTATCACTTCTCATGCATATAACCTCATCAATCATCATCACTAATCATGTATATATGCAGGAATTCATCAAACCCCATAAGGTTCCCAAGGTTGCTGAATTAGGGATGTTTAATTCCTTAACTAATTCTTTCAATTTCTTGAATTTCCCACTTAATTTGGCATGCATACTACACCTAAAATTGAAAGAAAAGGTTTTAGTGCACTAACCTTTAAGTGGCAGAATTTCTCCAAGCTTAACTTCACTTTCCTTGTACTCTCTTGGCTGCCAAACACTTCCTCTAGGTCCAAGGATTCATTTTAGTGTTGGGGTCTTGAGGAAATATGGTGAGGAAGCATGAGAAATGAAGCTTTTGTTTGAAAATCAATGGAGGGAGAAGAGGGAGAGATTCACGTCTTGAGGAAGAAAAAGAAGAAGAGCAGCTGGTTTTTAATTCCTTTAGCCTTCATTTTGTCTCTTTTATTTGTTAATTTGATAGTTGTTTAAAGGTAATTGGTTAGAGCTCTTAATGACATCATCAAGATGTCATAAATGAGCCTTTCTTTGATTTTTCTTTTCTTTTCATCACTACTCAATTTCAATTTAATTTTTAGTAATATTTATTCATATTTTAAATCATAATAATTATTTACTCAAGTGGACAAGTCGGTCAAAAATCACCTCTGAAGGCGAAATGACCAAAATGCCCTCCGTTTGGCTTAACGGGTCAAAATTGTCTATACCGATTGAAAAATTTTTCTAAATATTTTCTTGGCATTCTAATGCCATAGGAACCTCAATGACCCTTCTCTGGAGTCTCAAAAATTATTTTATAATTTTTCTCCCGGGTCTAGGGCTCCTCGTTGCGAGAACCGCAACTTCCTTCTGGTTACCCATCGCTTGGGCACCGGCTCATTTAACTTGGTTGTATTTTATTTCTAAAATTTTTACTATATTTTTCTTATTAATATTTGAGTTAATTTTGGTCCCTCACTTTAGTTTAAATATTTTTCCGGACGTTCTAGCTGTCCGGACCGACACCGGTCACCGGAACAGTAGAATGTACGGAGTTGCTACCGGGAGGGTGTTACACTGGCTTACTCCCGTTTAGCTCCATATAAGCTCCACGCAAATGCCCTTCTAGAAATCTTGTTTGAAAATCTTCTTGAAGAAAAGAAAAAAATAAGGAAGAACTCAAATAGTCTTGAATATCTCTAAATTTCCTATAGTTCTGAATTTTCTCTTCCTCTTTCCTCCCATCTCTTTCTTCCCTTCTCTAGTAGGGTATTTATAGGGTTTTGGGAGAGAGGTGTTATAGGGTTTGGAGTCTTAGGCTGATAAAGTTTAGATGACTTAAACAACTACGATTGCAGAATTCGAATAAGACTGGGATATGGGTGAGGTGTTTCAACCAATAGGAAAACAGGAAAAAATGGAAGGTACCAATAGGGAGTGAGGAAGAGGTGTGGTAGGGTTTGGAGTTCTAGTGTGATAAAGTTCAGATAACTTAAATGACTAGGATTGATGAATTTGGATGAGACTGGAATATGGGTGAAGTGTTCCAACCAATTGAAAGAGAGGGAAAGGGGATGACACCAATAGGAAGTGAGGAAGAGAGTGGGGCCAAGGAGGAGAGAGATATTTTGTTATTTAATTTTCAGAAAATAATTAAATGGGTCCCATTTAAAATTCCTAACTAGGCTTTCTTAGGCCCATGGAGCCCAATTAAACTTAATTAGATCTATTTAAGAACTACCCATATTAAATTTAAACAAAATAAAATTTTATTTAAATTTAATTAAATTAATTTCCCCAAAACTTTATTATTATTATTATTATTATTATTATTATTATTATTATTATTATTATTATTATTATTATTATTATTATTATTATTATTATTATTATTATTTCAAGATCATGCCACGGAATTAATAATTCAGCTCCATGCCTTCAATTACATCTTGCAGTCACATAATTTTTCATCATCGGGTTTCCCACTGCCTCAATGCACATACTCATCACAAATTAAGGGTCTACACTCTTACACCTAGGTAATTCTTTTGGGAGCAAAAAGAAGAGGAAAACAAGAGCTTTAGCAAGTGGAAAAATCTCACTCCATAGAGGTTAGTGACCTAACCTTAATTTTTACTTTGAATACATGTTTAAAGACTCGAATGAGTGTAAATTTCAAAGGAAATTTGTTAAAAATCACTTGTATGCCATCCCATATTTTTTGGCAGCCATGGTTAGGGTTTGATTGTGTTATGTTTAATGAAGTTAAAAGACCATCATGGCAGCCCACAATATGTACCCACTAAGTGGATTGATGAAATGAAGTGAAAATGCATGTGTAGTAATGTGTGAGTTAGGGTTTGTGGTGGAGAAATGGGACTTTGACGATGTGATGATGAAAATAGGTATTAATGGTCAATTAGTGACCATTTAGTTCTGTATAAATAAAAAATGAAGTGTGTTGAGTGATGGGATTTGGGTTTGTAGTGGCTGCCCTTGGTGACCTACAGAATTAGACATGAGTCCAGCAGGTTTGGGCAGCCATAACTTGAATTGTAGAGGTTCAATTGGTACAAGGCCAATTGAACATGAAACTAGACACATAATGGCACAACTTTGGTGAAGAAACCATGCCCATAAAACCAAACCAAGTGGACCAAAAGCTTACCCTAATCCGGGTGATCTGTAGTCTGCCTGGGCAAAATGACCAAATAA
Organism: Hevea brasiliensis; assembly: GCF_030052815.1. Classification (NCBI taxonomy): domain Eukaryota; kingdom Viridiplantae; phylum Streptophyta; class Magnoliopsida; order Malpighiales; family Euphorbiaceae; genus Hevea; species Hevea brasiliensis. The sequence goes on along the minus strand of NC_079495.1, from coordinate 50,428,257 downwards.
ACAGTGTTTGGTCATTTGACCATAACTCAATGTAGAAAGGTCCAATTGACCTAAAATTTTACCAGCAATAAGCTGAGATATAGACCAACAACTTTCATGAAGAAACCTAACCCAAATTATGACCAAAACCTATCCAACAAGTGAGTTGCAGTCACTGTTCATTGCACTGTAGATATGGTCAGTCCAGAAATTCTGGACAAAATTTCAATCCAGCCAGTTGTGGTTTTTTGACCATAACTTGAGTTACAAAACTCCAAATGGAGTGATTCAAAAAGGAAATGCAACTAGACAAAATAAGGAACAACTTTCATGTTGATCAGTTTGCCAAATTCCCACTGCAAAAATGACTAATGGAACAGTAAAGACAAAGCATGAAAACTAAAAATTTTGTCCAATTAGCATTAAGCTTAGAAATGGTATTGGCAACCAATACCAACAAGTTTAAAATGAAAAATGTGGTATGTTGGGAGTATTTAAACCAATGTACCTATTGTCTAAGCAAAAGTCAACATTTTGGTTGACTAATGAAGTGAATAGTAACACCAAAACTTGAAATTCAAAAATTGTAAAACTTAAAAATGTAATATGCCCTAGTATACCTAACAAGATTAGTTTGGATAGCTTGGCATGACAATAGGGTTCTGTTAGCAGTACTGCATATGGCTTCATACCATTCTATGTTTCATGACTCCAATGCCATTCTGTGACATAATAGCCTTTGGCTATGTTATTTGAGTTGATATACTTGGGTTTTAACCCTGATAATTGTTCTGACTTATTAGTACATTACATTTGCCGAGAGACACAATGTGACCGATGGTGTGATGGTCGAGGTTCTTAATACCCGGTGCGGTTTACGTTTATCGATCCGATCAACTAGTATGGGTTACTCGGGCAATGATAATAAACCTTATCAAATTTTAAGTGAATAATATTATAAATAATACCAGAAATTAAGTCTACCCAAAAATGAAATCATACATTCTGCATAATTATTTTATTCTATTTTATTTTATTTTATATTGTCACCACTAAGCAGAATTGCTTAGCGCGTTGCTTTTGCCACGCGCAGGTACTGGAGACCTAGCTGGGGAGCCTAGCAGATATCAGACGTGGTGAGCCTTCAGAGCTGCATCCTGGGTCCAGAGTCACCTCACATCTGCACTGCATATGGTAAGACATTAGGACTATAGGTAGTCCTTTTGTATTTTTGCATTTTGTATTAATTTGGATTGTAACTATAAACTCCTGTAATTATGTATTAATGTAAATATATGAAATTTCATATTATTGAGATTTTCTGCATAATGTATATTGATAAATGAAATGTTGAGAATTATTTGTGAATATGCTTCAAGTGATGAAGTGAACAGAAAGGTTTTGAAAATAGTATTGTGATTTGAGATTGAGATTTTGAGATTGACTTGAATGTGTATAATGGAGTTTGGATTTGGGAATTATTTTGGAAGTGTTTTTAAACAGGTTCAGAAGAACTGTTTTTCCAATTTACAGCCGGCACTCTGCCGGATTTTCTATAAAATTTGCGGATAAATTCATATTTATCAAAATTGAAAATAAATGAATTAAAAGGTATAAATTGTAATAGAAATATAAATTGGTGCTCCAGCACACTGAGTGGCATAACTTGCTCGGCTACACTGTAGACGGATAAGGAGTGTCACAGCCTCTCTTCGGGTTATAGTCAAACTTCTTCGGTAATACGGACTAAATTCTCAATCCGACGGTTCCTTTTATTTTATATTGTCTATTTCATTTTTATTTTTTACTTGTACCAATTAACTAAATTTTCTTTGATATTTTCAATGTCATTTATACCTCAGTAAACCTTTAATTACGTCCTAGAAATTATTTCCTAGGGTTCCTCGTTGGTCTGGAGTCGTCAACTGTCTATGCAGTGACTTCCCGGTACGGTCACCCATCACCATGGTTCTAACTCCTTTAACCTAGTTACATTTCATTTCTTTTATTTTTTTTCTTAATTTTTCTTGATCTTTATTTCATCAATTTATGTCCCCTCATCCTAGTTTAAGTGTAGTTCTAGACATTCTGATTGTCCGAACAGACGTTAATCTTCGGAACAGTAGAACGTACGGACTACCTACAGTGAGGGTGTTACACTAAACTTCAAGATTTCCTTCAATTCTTGGCTGCCAATAGCTTCCTTAAGATCTGAAATCAATTTTCAGTAAAGAGACTTAGAAGTTTTGGGACTTAAAAGTTTTGCCAATAGCTTGAAAATGGTAAAGGCTCTTTATCTATGGTGGTTTGGCCAAATGAAGCAAGGGAAGAAGATGAGGCTTTTTAATTAATGAAATTTGTCTTATGTATTTATATTTATCGTAATGTAATTAAAGTAAATTTTTAATGATGTCATTTTGTCATCATGCTTAAATCATGCTGAGGTCATCATATGGTAAGGCTTATGTCATTATTCAATTTCATTTTTCTTTTCTTTCTTTTCCCTTTTCTATTATACAAATTTATAATTTTAATTCATTTTAAATTTTTATTCTCACTCTTTTTTATTGATATTTAGATCAAGATTCAACTCTTAATGTGAAATGACCAAAATGCCCTTCATTGCACTCCTCATGTTATGATTGTCTTTACCGATTGACATAAATTTTCTTGACATTTTTATTGTTATTTAAACCTCATAAATCATTCAATTAAATCCCAAATATTTATCTCACAGGTTTCCCCACGAGTCTGGAGTTGGCAACTGTATTCACAGTCGCTTCCCATTAGGGTTACTCATCGCCGGAACCTCGGCTTCTTTAACCTATTAGCATTTCACTTCTTTTATTTTTCTTTAATTTTACTTGGTCTTTATTCAATCAATTTATGTCTCCTCACTCTAGTTTAAGTATAGTTCCAGATATTCTGGCTGTCCGAATAGACATTAGTCATCAGAACAGTAAAATGTATGGACTACCTAAAGTGAGAGCGTTACAATGAAAATTTGATTGTTTCAAATTCTTGGCTATACCTTGCACAAACATGTTTTATATTTAGTTTGAAAATTATAGTTGTGCACCACTGAGTGATATACTCAGCGATAGCTTATTCATACTGTCGCAGGTAGGAAAGAGGAGAAAGCTGCTGAGTAAGAGCCCTTAGAGCAGCTTTTGGTTTGACTGTTGGTATAAAATAGGTATACCCTTGTAATTACATTTTGATATGTATATAGCTATATGTATGTATGTACAGACATTGAGCAGTTGTATAAAAAGCAATGTAATGATATTTTCTGATTATAAATACTTGTAATATTATTTTGAGATTTTATCTATATGTTAATTTTTGTATTATTAACTTTTTCATTTTCAATGAATATCAATAATTAATTTTTTTCTGAGTTATGTTAATGATAAAATATTTTCTTTATGATGGAAATTGATAAGAATGAATTATATAAATTGTTACAGGTGATTTTCAATAGGTTTAAAATAACTGGTTTTACATAGTTTTAGCCATCACTACGCAAAATTTCTGTAAAATTTTAAAAATGTTCAATTATTTCTAAATAAAATTTATGGCTTATACTGAAATTTGAGACATCAAAATAACCTTTTTATCACCATGTTAGATTTAAAAATGAATTTGAATTGGCAAAATATCTTGTAGTATATTTAATAAATTATCGGTAGGTAAAATTCAATAATTTATTAGGTATACTATGGGATCATGTCATATCTTATGAAAGGGTAAGATGTGACATACGGTTACTAAACTCTCCCTCAAAAGCTCACTCCCTCAAAATTTGGACTAATGTTTGCAATAAATATTAAAAGAAAAAAAAAGTGAACACGCAAGTACTAGAGCTTTCATTTGCTAGCCTCCACAGGCCTTGATGATTAAAAAATTTTTTTGGGGGGTTTATTGTAAAATATATAATTTTTTTGAGAATTATTGTAAAATATATGTTAAAATAGCATATATATATATATATATATATATATATTAAAAAGAAGCCAATAGGTTAAGGTTAATGTTATGATAATTAATTACTAAAACTAAATCTCATGTGTTAATTGTTAATGCCAAATCACCATAAAAAAATATTTTCTTATTGAGAATATCTCTGCCATATTAAATTATTAACAATCACTAATGTCATTTAAGGTTTTTGCTGCTATTTGATTATGACGTAAATATGGGATATAGATTTGTGATATGAAACACATCAAAAGCATTATGTGTAAGTAATTTAAAAAAAAAAATTACAATTTGGTCTATAAGTTTTGTCTTATATTATATTTTAATTTCTGAATTTTGAAAAATTAATTATTTAATGAATGAGTTTTACATTGTATTACACTTTAATCCTTAAATTTTTAAAAATTAATTATTTAGTCCTTAAATTTTGTATTATATCACACTTTAATTTCTATAATTTTAATATATAGAATAATTTAATCCTTCTATCAATAGATGAAATTTTTTAAATATTAAAATTATAGAGACTAAATTATATATATATATATTAAAATTAAAGAGACTAAATAATTTATTTTTTAAAAAATCTAAAGAATTAAAATGTAATATAATGTAAAATTTAAGATTAAATAATTAATTTTTGAAATTTAAGGACTAAAATGTAATAAGACAAAATCGAAGGACTAAACAAAGCTAAAATTTTTAATCGATGGAGAAAAAAAATTTATATTCTTGTATTTATAAAATATTTGACAAATTAAAAACATATTTTTCTTTTAACTTTTTGGTTAAAATACTAAATATTGTCTCATTAGTAAATAAATAAATATACATGTTAATAAAATATAATTTTGTTAAAACTTTAATTTATTAAACTTTATCACGAGATGAAATATACAATGTTTAATTATATCACTCATTTTAACCTCGTGAAAAATTAATAAAAATAGCTATATATTTATTTTATATATAATTTTTAATTATATATATTTTTTAAATATAAATATTAGTAATTATTAATAATTAATATATAAGTAATGCATTTATATTAAATATGAATAACTTGTTTACTTTAGCTCATATATTATAATTAAATAATTACTAATTAAAAGATTTTTAAATTATTTCTTTCATAAATAATTAAATAATTATAAGAATTTTGATATATTTTAGATCAAATTTATAGTGGTATCATGTAGCAAAATTTATATAGATTAGGGAAAAACTTTCAATGGAGAAATCAAATAAAACTCAAAGGGGCATAAAAAATATATTTATAAAAATAATTTAATAAAAGTTAAGAAAATTTAAAAATTTATGTGGGTCAATTGACCCACTGATGATGCTTAGCTCTGCCCTGTGCACGCGTGCATGTATATTTATTTATTTATCAAATTTAATGGTGTAAAAAATTAATTTTTGTGGTGCTATTTTTTTTTAATTTCAAATTTCTACTTATTATTTATAGATACAATAAAAATTTGAAATATTAATAAAACTATTAAAATTTTAAGAACATTATATATAAAAGACATTGTTATTGAAATTGTTATTAAAAAAATTATTTTTTTAAATATATTAATTAGAAAATATTAAAATATTATTTAAAATTAAATTTAATAAATTTTAATTATAAAAATATTAAAATAATAAAATATTTTTTTATAAATTATTTTTTTAATAATATTTAAAATATATTTATTAAAATAATTTAAATATTTTAAATTTAATGTCAAACAGACATTATATCTTTGTGAGCGAGAAATACATAGATCAGATACATTTACGCTCGATGCGCAAAATAATTTCCCCTCTTGCATAGTTGGTGATCTTACAACAACGATGGAGGATTTGCATGTGGTAAAAATAAGTGAATAACCACAACTGGTGATGAATGTACTTCTTTCGCTTTTCCTCTTAGGGGTGTGAATATATGAACTTTTTGCTTTAGCTTTATTTATTCATTGATAAATGACCAAAATCTCCAATAATTATGTGTTTCACTAATTTTATTTCATATAATTATTATTATTATAAATTTTTAATGTAAAATTAATAACAAACCGAATAATTTTTTTAAAAGAAGTTGAATTAAAATTTCAAATTATAATAGTTGAGTTAAATAATTCAGTTGAAATTAAATAGTGTCCATTTAATTTATAAATACTATATTTACTAAAATTATAATTTACATAAAAATGTGTATTGATAATTTCTGTTTAAACAGCCGCGTGGGTGTAGGTAAGAATTAACATGCCAAGTTATTTGGTTGTCATTCGTAGGCGCAGTTGTGTTGGTTTCTTGTCGGGGAGATTAGACATAGAATAACGTTGAGTCCAAGACTGGTTCAATCCTTGACACAAATACACAGTTATCCTCCATCCAAGGAACCTTTCCCAGCTTTTCTTTTCATTCATCTGCCTTTGACATTTTTGGTAACTTGTTGAACTTTCTGTCTTTGACCGTTATCTTCAATCTATTACTTATGTTTTTTTTTTTTTTTTTTTTTTTCTTTTTTTTTTTTTACATCTTTGAAATTTTCTTTTGAACTCATGTTTACTGGGAATACGATAGAAACCCACTATTACAAACTTTTCTTTAATCTTTTTTTTTTTTTAATTTTTATCAGCAACTAAGCTGCGAGTTTGATTCTGGGTATTCTTTATTCTTTACTTAAATTTCAGTTTTTTGCCTTTTGTTTTAGGTTGATTTATGTGATTTGCCTTTTTGTTGCTGCTCAGTTGTGTATTTGCATTTCTTCTTGGATTTTCTATGTTTGCCTTCCCAGAAAATGGACAGAAAAGATATTCTCTTTTTTAGAGCTAAATAATTTCATCCCCTTTTATTTTGACATCTTCAAAGGAACAAATTAGAGAAAGGAATGGAAAAATAATAACAATAGCTGTAGTGGGTCTTTCTTGACACTTCTATGGCTGTGTTGATAGCCTGCCTTTTTAATTTTTGTGATCTTCAGTTGTTATTTACTCTTTTAACTTGTGGGTATCTCAGAGTTCAATTTTTGGAAGTAGATGTAGGGCGCATTGAATCAATTATATATCACTAGTTTATAATTTAGCAATGATCTGCATGGAAAATTATCAATTTTATTTTAAGATTAATACATCTGATGGTTTAATGCATTTTGATTCCTTGTTTGACTTGTTTAATAGGTTAAGAAGATTACCTGTATATGTTATTGTTGATATCATATAATGGCTGAAAGCTATAGTAATGCAACTGGAAACTCACCATATCATATGATGACTGAAAGCTATAGTAATGCAAGTAATGCAAGTGCAAGCTCAACCTCAAGTTTGAATAGCAGCCTCCCAGATACAGAGGATGACCAAACCATTGCAAGTATCTTAGCTGAAGAGGAAAACTCTAATGTTGCTGGAAAGCTTGGGAAGAGACTCTCTCATTTGGATTCCATCCCAGTATCTCCCTTTCCATGTCTATATTTTGCCTTTTCCTCTGTTATCTAAATACATACAACTGGATTTTGCATGATTTTCATTATATATAATTGCTTGGAAAGCCTGTTTGCAGAAATCAGGTAGATTTAAACCTGTATTGATTCCTGATGGGCTATCTATAGACATATATTGTTTAAGCAAATATAAACTGCAACTTTGTGCTAGCTATAAAATTATGTTGTACCACAGTGGAAGATAAACAAAGGATGGTTCTAGCTATCACTGAGATATTCTAGTTTTCACCCGATTTAATCTCACTGTTCACTTTTGTACATCTCAGTCTTTCTGACATTAAGAAATACACCAAAATACTCCAATTTATTTGGTGACAGAAACCAAAAAAAAAAAAAAAAAAAAAAAAACTCAAGAAAGAGAAAGTTTGAAGATTTAATAACTTTAGGACTCAGGTGTATTTGGTAATTTCCATCATTGCTGGAATGGGCTGGGCTGTAATGTGTGTGAAGAAATTTGAGTCTTTGTAAAGTCCTACTAGTCTTAGTTAAAAAGGTCTTAGTTGGATCTGTAATACATATATCCTCAAATACTAAATTTTTCAATAAAATCAGGGAGAATTCTTCAGTAGTGCTTCTTTGGATTGTATGATGCAATCCCTAGGGGTGATGCCTAGGTTTTTCTTCAGCTGTGCAAGAAAATTTTGGTATAATTCTAGCTTGAAAGCCCTATTCAATCCTGCATCAAATAAAATCAATTTTGTCTAAGACACTAAAAATGCTGATCATTTGTGCTGTTCACAATGCTTAATCATTACTGCAAAACAGCAGCACAATCTTACTTCTCATTCATGCCCATTTACAAATCTTAATTTTCTATGTAAATTCTTCCTTTTCGAGGTTTTTCAAATCAATCTAAATCTAGCTTTAAACCGAGATTTGCTTGGTCATTATATTTCTCTTCAAAAGGGAAATTTCTAAGTAAATTAACTATAAAGCAAATGCACAAAAGAGGAGGTAACTACCTAATTGCCTGTAACGGTCAGGCTTCAACCACTAGAGAAATTGTCCGCTTTGGCTATAAGTCTCATAGTTTTGTCCCATAGGTGGAATGGTGAACTTCTCAGGAGGTCACCCATCCTAGGATTTCTCTCAATTCTACCAAAAGGCGCTTCTAATGATTAGTTCCCCCATTTTATATATCATTACTTTTAAAACCCAAGACCATCTACGTGCTTTGCCGATGTGGGATTTGCCCCTTAGACCATCTTCGTCCCTTAGGCAAATCCTACGTTGGCAAAGTACAGAGATGGTCTTGGGTTCTAAAAGTAATGATATATAAAATAGAAGAACTAATCACTAGAGGCGCCTTTTAGTGGAATGGTCTAGAGAGTAGCGTGCTCACTTCAGAGAAATCTTAAGATGGGTGACTTTCTGGCAAGTTCTCCATTCCACCTATGGGACAAAATTGTGAGGCTTATAGCCAAAGCGGATAATTTCTCTAGTGATTGGATCCCGACCATTACATTGCCATTGTACAGGCACTTACTATTAGATAAGCCCATCCAAACAAAAGATGATTAAATAGAACATTCACAAAGATACATGGCATTGTTCCCAAAATTATGAACACAACCAAGTGGTTCCTTGTCAAAATATAAGGAGTTATAATATTCTCTTTGGGAAGGAACTGGTGGCATGCAGCCACACACTATTTTATATCCAAATTGATTTCACACACATAGACAAGGCATGCATTCCATTCATTTGTAGGAACTGAGAAATAATACAAAGGAATAACTTAGCAATGGTTTGTTGAAGTTTTATGCAATTCTGTAAAATATTTGTCAATTACTTGTGTGTTTTGGTGATTGTGAAATTCTAAGCTATGTTCTTTGCAAAATTTATTAGTATGACTCTGTGTTAAAGAGACATAAATAGTCTTCAATGTAGCCATTGTCCTCATTTTTGTTACTAACATTTTCCATCTACATTTTGCGTTGCTTTGGGTATTTATTTGGCTATGAGTACTTATAAATTCACTATGTTGGCAGCACACTCCCCGGATCAATGGTGAGATACCTGATGTGAACGATGCAACCTTAGACCATGAGAGGCTATCTGAAAGGTTGTGATTTAATCACATTCCCTATATGTTATTTTCCATTCATTTGTGCATTGGATTTTGCTTGTCATTGTTTATCTGAAGCTAGTCCACAACATTCTATTTTGAGCATTGCAAATTTATTTATTATACATTCCTTTGTTATACATTCTTTCTTTTTGTCTTTTGATTTGCCAAGTTCCATTTCTCTTAGATACATCTTTTAGACAGGGTTATTTTCAACATGTTATATTGGTAAAACTTTGCATGTTATGATCCTAAGCGCAACATGCTACATTTACATCTTGATATGTGCTGATCAGTGAGAACATATGTGCCAGCAAGATGACATGCTAATAGGCATGATTCTTGAACAGACTGTTTACCATCAAACCTTGAATACTTTATCTTTTATGTGTGTGTGTACCCTCTGCCTCTCTCTATCTCTCTCTCCTCTCTCTATCTCTCTCTCTCTCTCTCTCTCTCTCTGACCCACACACACACACACAAGTTCTTAACTGTATTTGTTCTTTATTCAGGCTGAAAACATATGATTTAGCTGAACTGCAAATTGAGGGTGATGGGAATTGCCAGGTGCAGCTACAAATTCAATTTTCCACAATCTCATTTTTTTTATTGATAATTGTACTTTTGTAGGTCATTCTGTAATCTGTACACACTGCATTTTATTGGATATTTCTATGAGAACTGTCTACTTGTTCTTATAAACAATTGCTTCATCTTACATTATGCTTATCATAAAAACTGTTATTTGGTTTGAAATAACAGTTCCGAGCATTAGCAGATCAGCTGTTTCGCAGTCCAGATTACCACAAACATGTAAGGAAGCAAATAATCAAGCAGGTATGGTTGCTAAACATCTATTAATTCATCCACACTCAGTATCCTTTGAAGATTGATAATAGAAACATCATAAGATAATACTGACTTTATTAGTCTCATAGAACTTTTTCCTTGTGGAAATTTTATTGTCTGTTAATGTTGTCTACTCTTGTTTTTAGCCTGTGTTGAATTTTTTTTTTTTTTTTTTTTTTTTTTATTTTTTTTATTTTTTATTGTGGGTTGTTTGTTGCCTTCTGGAGTTTTCGTTATGTTTTTCTTTTGTCTTTTATTTTTGGTAGAAGTTGAATGGATGGCCTATTTTTACTTATCTTGTTCCTTTACTGCTTGACCCAGAGCTTATGTGCTAATTCTAGAAGTTAATTACCATTTTTGGATTATTTTAGATTGATACTTTTTTTTTAAATGTTATAAGCATCATAAACTTAGAAGTTCATTACCCAATGTGGGTTGTGCTTAAATAGGATAATAGTTTTAAATGTCCGCTGATGCATCATATGTAATGAAATCAGTGCTGCAATATGGTGCATGGAAATTCTTATGGATCTTTGAGTAAAACATAAGAATCTGTTATATATTTTGGCTGAGCCCTTGCATAGCATTTGGAAGAGACTCTTCATTTAGAATTTTCTCTAGCTAATTCGGTGGATTTATTTTGTAATTTTCAAAAAAAATCATGATATGAGAATAATTTAGGATGCAGTTATTATTATAAATCTTCTAAGAAAATATAAAATTGTTGGAAAACATGTTCACCAATTGAGATTATTTTTTTTTTAAAAAGAAGAATTTTCATTTTCTGCAATTTTAAAGAAAGTTTGGAAGATTTCCAAGTTTATTTTATTTAATTTGAAAAATGTAGAAAACAATATTTCCAAATTTGAATGGGTAATTGGAGAACTTGCCATACATGTGTGTGTGCGCACGCGCGCAAAATTAATTTGGAGATAGAGATGAAACATGTTAAGAAAAATACGAAGTTATTTTTCAAAAGGTATGTGTACCTTTAATCTCTAGTGTTAGCGCTAATGACTAATATTCATATACTCCATGCTTGTTTATTAATGCTTGGCAACATCTCTGTTCTCTTTTTGCATATCAAAGTGATCTATTTTTCACTTGCCACTGCTTTTTCTACTCTTCCCAACCACAAACACCCCTACCCACCACCCCCCCCCCTCCCTCTCTTTCTCTCTCTTTGTCTAGATTAAAACCTATATGTTGAAATCTTATTATTAAATGCGTCATCATTTCAAGTTTTGTAATTTGCACTTTAAGGCTTAATCTTGATAGAGGGAATTGCTTAGTCATCCTTTAAAGTGGAACAGAAACCCACTGTCATGTCATTACCCTGGAAAATACCTCTTACCCTTCCTTATGTTGCGATAGGGATAAGGCCATCAAATCCTTAATATTAATCTCTATATTATAGAGTAACTTATCCTTGGGGACCAAGTTACTCCCAAATGGGAATCCTTACTAAATAAAAATCTGAGCCTAAATAGGAATTTTAGATTTTAGTTACACTCTAATATGATTACAATGTTACTCCTTAAAATGTTAACTTGAACCTTAAACTATAATTTCTTTCAACTTTTTCTTTTTGTTTAACAAAATTATTTTGGGTTTTAACTGCCAAGTGCCCATACATTAAACTTCAATTTGCTTATTGCATTGTATGAAATGGTTTAATAAAATGAAAGAAATATACAAGAAAGTTTTAGATTTATATTTTGTTTGGAACCAAAAGAATATGGAATTCATTTCATTTGCAAATGAATTTCATATAGAACTCACTTGTAAATGAATAATCAAGTATTTCACATTTTATTGCATATAGTTCATTTTAAATTATGAAGTCATAGGGAAATTTTCAAAACTCCATCCTAAATTTGGGATTCATTTGCAAATTCTACCAATTTTCATAAAAATTTTCTTAAATATCATGTAAATCCATTGAATTAAATACATAGAATTCCAAATTATATATATATATTCCATAAAACTTCATGGAATTCATTAGTAAATCCACATAAATATGTATATATGTATATTTATGGAATTTGTGTTTTTTAGATAAGCTGTTAAGTTTGAATTATTTTAACTAAAATTCACATTACAATTGTGGTTATCAGTACTGATTTAATAGATAAACTTGTTAATTCAAAGAGACCTTTGGCTAAACAGGTTGTTTATAAGTTCTTGTGAGAAATTATTCAGATCTTTACAAAAAAAATTCTCAAAGTTTGAATCTGCCTCTAGTTAAAACGTATCTCAAATCTCATGAAATAAAAACCTGAACTAATTTCTAATTTAACCAAAAATCTCTTTTGACTACTTGACCTATAAAATGACATAAAGCTTGAAAGCGTGCTTGCTGCCTCAATTTGGATGGCTGTTAGAATTTTGTGACTGTTGGGACTTTTAGATCAATTGTTATCCTCCTTATCCAAGTCATTCATCACTTCAATAATTCTTCTTTCTTCACTGCTTTGTCTTATCAGCTACGGGAAGTAGAAGAAACAAAGTGACCTCTAACTCTTCACAGATAAAATCATTCAAGTTGAAGTTAAAAATAATTAATAGCAATGTTGCAGCCTACCCCATCTCGAAAATCTAACAAAGCATTAAACTATATGTCGCTTTTTTGGCAATAACTATAATGTTTCCGCTGCTTGATTTATTTCGCACTACAGAAATTTAAGGGGGGAAAATTGTACCATAGGAAGGTTGATGTTAAAGAAAATCACATGCACGACTTTTCATCTGCCTTTTGTTCAGATTATTTATTTATTTATTTATTTTTTACTTGCTGTCATTGTAATTCATTTGAAGCAACAACCATTTCTATTCCCATGAGAAAAGATGAACAATTTCAAAGCTTTAGCTGCAGATGGGAAATACCAAAGGAGTTTGGGATTTTATATGATTTACCTTTATTAGTTCAACCTAGACACCTGCTGATATCCACTCACTCGTGTTCTTGCATACGCACTATGTGCTTAAGTGCTTTATATTATTCTCAAGAAAGAGTCTATTCTAATATTTTGTTATTATTTTACTTATCTTTTGTGTTTAACATGTGTCTCTCTTCCTTTTCAGCTAAAGCATTTCAAAAAGTTATACGAAGGTTACGTACCGATGAAGTACAAAAGCTACCTAAAGAAAATGAAAAAGTTAGATTTCTATGGCTAAGACTATTAGCTTTCCTCATGCAAAAATGAGAGCATATTTTCATGTCACTTAATGCTAATTCATTTTATGCATGGAACGATTGTATGCTTCTAGATCAGGGGAATGGGGGGATCATGTTACTTTACAAGCAGCTGCAGATCGAGTAAGTACATTTTTTTTTTCTATTTCTCTATAGTCACTACTGAAAAATCTTGTTATTATGAGAAAGTCATATGATTGATTAGCAAAAATCAATGGCTATTACTTGAGGTTTGCAGATGTTATGGGTGTGTCTATACGTTTCTTATTGTGTGCTGTGAATGTTGAAACCGTGTTTTGAGATTTCTTTTGTTTTTGTAGGTCCTAATTTTTCCACCCTCTAAAAATCATGATCCTCTTGTGGAAAATAATCCTCTTTATTCTAGTGAATAAAAACGTTCAATTTGGTTCAAATGAAATGATATTTTATGAATCTATTGTCAAAAAAGAAGATAAATAGAAAGGACAATTTCTTTGTAGTACATAGTAGAGATGTTGCATTGTTAAGATATTATCTTTTCAAAATACATGAAAT